>NW_014013155.1:0-4895 GCF_000611645.1 Monoraphidium neglectum | reverse complement strand
CCGAGCCCCTCCCCTTCACTGAGCCCCTCCCCTTCACCGAGCCCCTCGCCTTCACCGAGCCCCTCCCCTTCACCGAGCCCCTTGCCGACACCGAGCCCGTCACCGACGCCGAGCCCGTCACCGACGCCGAGTCCCTCTCCCTCTCCCACCCCGAGCCCGAGCCCCTCGCCAAGCCCTTCACCAAGCCCCAGCCCGACCTGGTGGCGGCCCAAGGCCTCCGACAACCTGGGGTGGCAGTACATGACGTCAGCAGAGTTCATTCCTGCCACAATGTGGGTGGCAACCGCCAGCGTGTATATGATCGACCTCTTCCTCAACAGCGCCTCGACGACGGCCGGCATCGCAGCCAAGGGGGGATTCTCGGTGTGCCGCTTTAACGCCGGCACCTATGAGAACTGGCAGCCGGACTCTGCTCTGTTCACCGCCGCCGACCACCCGGCGTCAGTGTGGCTGGACATCCGCTCACTAAACGTGCGGTCCATTATGCAAAAGGTGAGGGAGAGCAATACGGCAAGCAGAAGGATTGGCTGCTGTGCATGCAGTGTATGGTGATGCTGCGCAGCATCGAATTAACAGGATGAATGCTTGAATTCGTCTTCATATGGGCCTGCTTATCATGAGCTCACCAAAATCTCCTGAACTCACCAACCTGCTTCACCATCCTCGTCAGCGCCTGGAGCTGTGCAGGGCAAAGGGCTTTGTGGCGGTGGTGCCCGACGGCCTTGACGCTTACAGCAATGCCAACGGCATGGGCCTCACTGCGGCCGACCAGATCAGCTACAACACATTCCTGGCCAACGCGGCGCACAGCCTGGGTCTTTCTGTTGGCCTCATGAACGATCTTAACCAGATCGGCGACCTGCTGCCCTCCTTTGATTTCTTTGTCAACGAGTGAGTCGCTGTCGGATTGCTTAGTGGTGGGCGACCGTCGCGCGGTGGCGATGCTGACAATGGCTCGACTGGTGTATTGCCCGCAACTCTCAGCGTTCCCGTATGGTGGCGCGGCAGTGGGTGGAGGCTAACACCAGCTCGCGCAACTGCCTCACCATCTCGCCCGCTGCAGGGAGTGCATGAAGTACTCTGAGTGCAACTTGTACAAGCCTGCCAGGCTGGGTGAGCTCGGGCCACGTTTGACCAGCTATGACTGTTTGTGGGCGGTTGTCTGGCGGGCTGCAGGACCCGCCGGGAATCTCGTGCTTGCAGAGCACCTTGTGTTTTCGGCTCAACAAACTCCAATGGGGAGGTATCTGCCAGGGCATGGCAGGCAAAGCGGGCTGCCACCGCCGCACTGCCCCTCTTGACGACCGCCCTCCACACCGCACCCTGCTTTGGCCTGGGCAGCCAACATGCCCGTGTGGCAAGTGGAGTATGGCACCAGCAACAAGGGCACGACTTTCTTCCAGACCGTGTGCAAGTGCCAGTCCACCTGGGGCGTCAAGTCAATCTACAAGGTTAGTGGTGTTGCCGCAGCACCTGGCCTCTGCGCGGCCCGATCGGCCCCGAAAGCAAGGGAATCATGTTCACGTGAAGTCCTGCTGCCAATTGACAACTCTCTTGACAAGATTCGCAGCAATCCAAAGTCTAATGACTGTGCCGCGTTTATTGCGCGCTTCTGCGCCAGCGCCATGGGTAAGCAGCACGCCTGGCGCCTACTATGCCCACACGACCCCGCAACCCCGGGCCTGCTGCTCTCCACAATCCGCGCAGTACACTTCCCTCAACACCTTCCGCCTGGAGTGCGACCCGAAGTACCTGGCCATGGCCTGCCCCTACAGCGCCAGGAGGCTGCTGTCGCACTGAGTGGCGTGATGAGCGGCGAGCCGCTGCCAGGCTTGACGCACCCACCCGAGAGCGGCGGGGCCAGGCTTTCTTTGGAGGATGTCGGAAGGGCCGGCGCCGCCAGTCTTTCTTCGCAGCGCGGCCTGCAGCAAAGCGCGAAGAAAAATCTTCCCTTTTGGTTCCGTGGGGCATTGGGTTTGGCTGGGACGGCATGGTGCGCACCACTGCAGCGTTTGCGCTGGTCGACCGGGGGTGTGGGCCTGATACGGCTTTTGCCTCGCATCCTTTCATTGCTTGGCGTGTCGCACCCGCAGCTATTTCAAGATACGCCTATTGAAAGGGCAGGGCTTTCAATGCACGCGTGCTCCTGACACACTGTTGTGTCACCTAGCACATGTGGTTGTTCATCAGGTTGGCAAAGCAACACCATTGGCTTGAGCGCGTTGGCGCCGTCATGTTTCCAATCATCATCTCTTCTTGCGAGCCACAGGCTCTGAGCATCGGCACACTCCTTGCATGCACCAACGTCCACCTGTCCCTCGCGCGCGTTACGCGCGCCTGCTCCCATTCGCCTCCATACATTGCTTGGTGCGTGGAACCGCACACACGCCCTGGGTCCATTCTCAGGGCATCGTCAGCCCGGCTGGCAACATCAGAGGCTCCCCCCCTTCCCATCGCCCCGCCAGAAATGGTTTTCCCTGCATCTGCTTTGCAAACGCCGCTTGCTCCCGGGGCGGCCCTCCGGCACAGTGTGCAAAAATTCCATTCATTTGCAGCTCATGACTTATATTCCCTTACATGTGGCCAAAGCCGTACTTGCCTCGCTTTCCTAGATGTTCCTGTGTTCATCACAACAGACCTTACTTTGCACATTGGTTCAAATCATACATCTTATATGGCTCCCCCCTTGCAAATCCTTGATTATGCGGCCCTTGCTGACTCTTGGAGGAGCAGCAATCACCGCCCCAGCACACTAGAATCGCTACAAGTTGTAATTACTGATGTCGGTGGCAATCACAAGCACAGCGTTGCTGGTGAGTCTCAGTGCAGCATCCCGTAGCGTCACTGAACCTCCCTGCAGGCTCACGACCCGGGGGCTACCCAGCTTTTGTCGCACAGAGGGACAGCCAGGATTCAGCCACTGGCATCATCGGCAATGACCCCGCAGTACGGTAAAGGGGCCCAGAAGCTGCATCCGCAGCAGTACCCACCTAGGTGGGCTTGGGCCCTCAAACCTAGCTAGGACCCTGGGCGGGCCAACAGGGCTGCACATGAGACTGCTGCGAGCTGGAAAGGACCTGCCACTAAGTTCTTCCCAATCACAACAGGCGCGAGCCCGGGACGCACGCGTGCATATACATCATGGTATTACACATATGCTGTGTTGGTGGTAATGCTTAACAGGCGGCTCCAGAAGGGGAGGTGGCATCAACAGTCCACAACGGCGAGAGTGTCTCTTGGTAACAACGGCCAGACTTTCTGTTCTGGATTGCAAACACCGCAGCCATCCATGGTGGGGCGAAAACTATGAAACCTGCGAGCAAACCCAAAGCGTGCAAAAACGATGCGTCCGTGCGGCCAGTGGGGCAGGAAATTGCCAGGAAGCTGGCGACGACGCTCCACTGTTGGGCTGGCCAAACAAATCCCCTCAAAGCGTCAAATTGTGTCAATTCCAAAGCGGGCAACCCGTGTATGTCTGGAAGTGGGGACGAGGGGGCACTCTATCTGCACACCAACAGATGATTGCACAAATCATTGGTTGGGCCGGGGCGTGACGTGCACGCGCACGGCGTGAAGGCAGGGCATGGCCAGTGAGGCAGGGCGTAGGCGTGTAAGTCGCGTGCCGACTGGCGCCAACCAAGCCGGGCTCAAGAGGAGCGGTATGAAGTGGAGGGCGTTGGGAGGTGACAAGTGGAGGATGGAGGGTCCCACGTCTTTCAGGCAGCAAACGGCTGGCCATGCCGATGACAAGCGCATCGAGGCAGGGAGTTGACGGAGGTTATTGCGGGTGTGGTTTTGGAGCAGCTACACTACAGGCACGGCAGGCCGGCCAAACACAGTGCAGGTTCGTCTACCCGGGGGCTGGCGCGGTGAAAAACTGCGTACAATGCACTGCAGCGGGGGCATTGTCGGAGAGGATGGGGTTTAGGCAGCCCTGCCACAGATCTTGCCAGATCAGATAAAATATGTCGAGCATCACGCAGCGTTGGCGCCCCCCGACTGGGCGCCGTGCACGGCGTTCAAATGGACGAAAGCGGCTCCTGAATTACGCGCGCGCTTGCTCGTCGCACCGCCACGGGCAGCGGATGGCGAATGCGGCCCAAAGAATGCGCACAAATTGCGAGCTTGCACATGGAGTGCAGACTGACACGCGGCAATGCGACATCTCAAAGGGCACTGGAGCGCCCGGCAACCAGATTGGATGCCCCTTGAAACGGCCGTCTTTGAATTGAAACCTGCATCGGCCCGTCTGGCCGCATGCAGTGAGCCTGGTAACCTCAGGTGAACATAATCGGCTGGGGCCAAGGCAGTGCAGCCGGCAGGACGCGGTGGCAGCGTCTCTGGGAGGACGCCGCATTTCACACAGACGCCCGGCGAGGCGAGTGCTCGCGTCCGCGCCCCGTCAAAAACCGGGAAGCAGCCGCGGCATGAATCGCTGCAGCCCTGCGGTGCTGGTGGCGGCTGCAGCCGCTTGCATGCCGTAGTCCGTGCGTGACGAGCCCGTCACTCCTCCTTTGCGTGCGGGCCCCCCGGCGCGGGCGCAAGCGCGGGCCCACGCGCGACGCCACGTGCGCCCGCCATGGTGGCCGCGGGCGCGTCCCGCTGTGTGCGGTCCTGCTGTAGCTGCAGCCATCGCCACCTCAGCAGATAATCACCTGCAGTAGCTGCTGCCACGCCCACCACGCTTGACAAAAGCAGGGCCGACCATGTGAAAGCGGCGCCTTGGTCGGCGCTCGTTTGGCGCCCATCTGCGGCGGCCGACAGGGCGGCGGCGTGCTCCAGGGAGCGCAACAGGGCGCAAAAGAGCGACCGCCAGACGCTGAGCTGCAGCGCTGATGTCTTGATAATCTGAGGCGCGGGGTTGAACGGGGGAGGGCAGGGCGGCAGCTGGGGGG
>NW_014013156.1:25751-27410 GCF_000611645.1 Monoraphidium neglectum | reverse complement strand
CGCGTGCTGCCTGCCAGGGGCCTCGCCCCCCTGGCCCCTCCTGCTGCGCAGCCCCTTGCAGCGCGCCGGGCCGTCTGATGTGATGTGATGTGACTGATGAGGTTGTGACGTGGCGTGATACCGATTGGCACAGGGCCCAGAGGAGAGCACCGAAGAAGCCAGAGGACTGAGGACTGAGGAAAGAGACGACGATAGAGACACCCGGGTTTGGGAAAGCCGTGCGAATACGCGCGCTGTCCATCTTTTTATTGCCCTCCAGCCGGCCGCCGGGCGGGCGCGCGCCGCCGCCCCCAGCGCGCGGCGGCCGCGCGCCCGAGCTTGCCTGTGCCGCCCCGTGCCGGCCGCGATTGTTTGCGTGTGTTTGCCGCCGCCGCCGCCGCCGGCCGGCCCCTCCCTATTTGACGGCCCCTCATGTTGTTGCAGCCACAAGGGACTCGCAAGGCACGGCCGCGCCCCCTTCCCACACCCCGCGGGGGGCGGCCCGCGCCTGCCCCCGCGCGCTCGCCCGGCGCCGCGCGGCGCCCGCCCCCCGCGCCGCTTTGCAATGGCGCCCCGTGGCCGCCTCAGTCCCGAGTGGCCCGCCCCCATGCCCTGTCTTGATCCCCCCTTTTACGCGATAACCCTTGATTCCCCTTGCCCCGCTGCCGTCAGCCGCGGGCCCTGTCGTTGTTTCCCCGCCACTTGCGCGCGCCCTCGCGCCCCGCACTGCACCCGCGGCCCCCTGCCGCGGCCGGCCCCACCCGGGGCCCTCTCATTGCCCCCCTTTTTCGCACTGCCACCCCCTCGTGCCCAGACCCCATAGGCAGCGCCGGGCGCCCGCGCGCGCGCGCTCTTTGCCGTGCATGTGCGCGCGCGCGCGCGGACGCCCCCGCGCCGCAACTCTTGTACGATGACACCCCCAGCGCTGCGCCCGCGCCGCGCGCCGGAGCGCCCGCCGCGACAACACCCCCGTGGCGGCAGGCGGTGCAGGGCCACGCGGCCCCCGCACACGCCGCGGGACGAGCGGGTGCGACCGCCGCGTGTGGCGGGGCTCGCCCGCGCCCCGCGCCGCCCCGCCCTCCCTTCTTTCCCGCCCGCCGGCCGTGCCTGTGAGGCGCCCGGCGCGCGCATTCTCTGCACGCCCCTGTCCAAAACGCGGGCCCCAGCCCCTCCCTTACCCTCTCCCCCTGCGCGCCCCCTGCGGCGGGCGCAGCCGGGCCCTCGCGCGCGCGCACCCCGCCTGGCCGGCCGCCTCCCATACCATTGGAGCGGACCGCCATCGCGACGGGCGCACGCCCGGGCCCAAGCAGCTCGGGCGGCCGAGACGTCCCCGCGCGCGAACCATCGCCGGCCGCGAAGCAGCGGCGGCAGAGCGGCCCGCGGCCCCTGCCCGGACCCTCTCGCCGCCGCGCGCAACCCCCCGGTCGCGTCGGCGCCCCCGCGCGCGGCGTCACCCTGGCCGCGACCCCCCAGGCCCGGCTCTCATCGCGGAAAGCCTTACAAAGGCTGCATCGCGGCGGCGGCCGGGGCGGGCTCGCCCCCCACAGCGCCCGACGCGATCGATACCGGCGCCGGCGCGCCCGCGCCGTGGCCCGGGCGGGCGGGCGGGCGCACGCTTTGCATTCTATCCCTCTGTTGCCCCGGACATCTTCCTCCTCCCCCGAAACGGCGGGCGCATGC
>NW_014013156.1:7339-25274 GCF_000611645.1 Monoraphidium neglectum | reverse complement strand
CCGCCCCCCCCACCTGGCCCCCGTGCCGACGCCTCCCCGGCCGAAAAGGTGCGGGCCGCCAACCACGCGCGCGGCACCCCCCTCCGTCGGGCGCCCTCGCTCAGTTGAGCGCCCCGCGGCCGCCCGGCCGGCCCCTGGGTCGGGATTCAGCGCGGCCGCGCGCCCTGAGAGGCGGCGCCGCGGCCGCCGTGTGTGTGACTCTACTGTGTGTGCGCGTTGGCGCGTGTCCACGTCGCCCCCCGGTCCGCATTGGCCCACGCAGCTCGTGCCGCGGGGCCAAGCTCGACTCAGTTGGTTCGATCCTCATGTTTGTGTCTGAACGCGCGCGCGCCGGCGCCGCCGCCGCCGCCGCGGGTTGTGATATTTGCAGTGGGGCGCGCCCCGCCCCGTGGTGCGCCCGCCGTTGCCTTGTGCCTTTGCGCAGCCCTGATGACCCACGAGAGGGGACCCGAGCGCCGCCCGTCTGCAGATCGTTTGCGCGGGCGGGCCCTGCTGCCCTGATTGCTGCCACAACGCCATAAAACATGAAACGCCCCGATCCGCCCGTTCGACCGGAGGAGCACTGTAACACACCCCTGCTTTCATTGTCGACAGCCGGAGCGCTTTACAGCAGCCGGGGCTGGCGCGCGGCGCTACGACAAGGCAGCGGGTGCAGCAGTGCGACGCTGCCTCACCGCTGCCGCATCTTATGAAGCGGCGGCACACCAAGTTTCACGCCGGACCACGACTCATCACGCACACGGCATGTCTTTTGTAATTCCCAAAGCTGAGCCCTCTCGTGCGGCCCCGCACGTCAGGGCCAGGCGCCGGCGCGGCCGGGGCCCGCGGCCCTCCGCCGCGGCGCCTACTCTTCAGCGGGGGGCGGCCGCCTGATGACGAGCGTGACCGTCTTAAAGCCCCAGCGCTCGTTGTTGCTCTTGAGGGCGCTCATCACCGTCTCAAACTTGAGGCCCTCCGTGTCGATCATGATCTCCTGGGGGGCGGGCGGTGGGAGGGCGGTTGGTTGGAGGGCGGCTGGAGGGCGGTTGGTTCGAGGGCGGCTGGAGGGCGGTTGGCAGGGTGGTTGGTAGTTGTGGTCCACAGCAGCCATCGCCGTGGGTGCGAAAGCTGCCGCGGCAGCGAAAGCCCCAGCCCACAGCGGCAGCTTCCGCGGCGGCGTCTTGAGGGTGCAGCGGCGCTGTACCCGCGCCAGCGGGTACAGCTGCGTGGCCCTCACCCACGCCGCCGCTGCTGCTGCTCGCAAAGGGCTGAGGGGCCGGCCAGCACCCGCATTCGGCGGCCGCCTCCTTGCAGCGCAGCCCTGCAGGCCGCCCCGCCCACGTGCCCTCCTGCCTATGTGGCCCCGTGTGCACTCCCTCCCCTTGATTGCCGCCCGGTCACCTCCCAGTTGTCATAGGGCCTGTCGCCATGCCCCACCCTCTCATACCGGCCCTCCTTGCCAGCCTGTTGGAACAGAGGGGATCCCGAGCAGCTGGTGAGCTACAGGTGGGTTGGAATGAGAGGGAGGAAAAGGCAGGACCAGCCCGGCTCGCATGGCGCAGGCTGGCAACCACGGGCGTGTCCGTTGGTAGCGGCCGCTCTGGGGTGTGTCCCGCAAGCCAGCACGCAGCCGCACGGCAGGGGCCCAGCTGCAGCGGCAGGGCGGGAGTGGCCGCCGAGTAGAGCGCCCACCTTGAGGGTGACGGCGCTGCAGCGGTTGAGAATGTCCCCGGGCTGGAGTGGGTTTGGGGGGAGAGAGAGATCGTAGGGGGGGCAGCGGGGTGGGCGAAGCGGACGAACGGGCTTGGCCCAGGCTTGGTGGGCGCTCCAGCCCCATGCAAGGCGCAGTTGGAGGAGTGGTGGCCAACAGCAGGACGGCTGCGCAGTGTTTGCCGCTCGCCCGCTTGGTGCCCTTTGCAGCGAGCAGCCCGGGTTCCGAGGGTGGTGGCGAACGCAGAAGCATCTGGGCGGCGTGTGAGCAAGCGGGGCGTGCACCTGCCCGCCTGGCGCCCCACCTTGATGCCGGCCTTGTCGGCGTTGCCGCCAGGCACCACACTCTCGATGAACACGGGGCCGCCCTCCTTCTGTGAAAACACGACGCCCACCGGCTTGGGCAGCGTCGCCACCAGCCGCTGACCGGGCAGGCTGGCGGCGGCGCTGCCGCCGCTGCTGCTGGCGGCGCCCTCCGCGGCGGCGTCTGGCGCGGCCGCCGAGGGCCGCCAGGCGGGGGCTGCCCGCTGCCGGCGCCGGAGGGCTGCGTTGCGCCGGGAAGTGCGACCACGAGATTCAACGCACGTTGAAGCGACACCAGCAATACAGGAAGAAAATGAAGAACTGTTTGGTGGCTCGCGTTTTGCGCGCGTGCAGTTGCGATTGCACCCAGTTATCACCTGCTGTGGCCCCGCACACGCTGCGGCGTTCGGTGGTCAGCACTGCGCCGCCCCTGGTCACCACAGGCGCCCTGCCCAATGTGCTACACGCGAGCATGACTTGTTTATGCTGAAGACCGTTTATGGTGTTGCTGCTCCTCGACTGCTCTTTTCTCTGGAGTCGTCAATCGAATTGCGCCAGTGCTTCGCGCGGAGAGGTGCAAGTGCAGCTAGTGTTTATTGTTGGTATCTCTATTTGATCAGTCCGCATTGAATCCAGTGGCCTTGAGACAAATGAAAAAATACACAAAGAGATCTAGATCCCGCCATCCTTGAATACACGCAGAAACAGGTGCCTCACAACCGTAGCGTCACACTCATACAGCCTATAGACATCACTATACCTGATGTCAGTCGTCTGCCATCGCCGCCGACTGCAGCTGCGTGCGCCGCGACATGCCCCGCAGCCCGAGCACGACGGCGGGGTTGCATGTGCAGAGGAGCTATTCGCGCCTGCCCTAGACAATCCGCAGCACCCGCCAAAACAGCAGCAGCAGCAGCAGCAGCTTCCGCAGCACCTGCTAGAGGACCAGGCCGCCCCGCCTCCAAGGGCGGGCCAAACACCGCCTCACCAGCAGCTCGAGCCCCTCACCTGCGCCGCCGAGCTGCTCGACCGCCTCCCCGCCGGCACCCTTCAGCGGCTGCAGCAGCTGCCGGCCGGCTTCCGCCCTTGCGACCTCGTTCGGGAGCTGCAGGCGGCGCTGGGGCCCTCCCTCAAAGTGGTGCAGGCGCGGCCCCCGCCGCTGAGGCCTCGGCGGCGGCCGCGGCAGCAGCAGCCGCACCCGGACGAGCAGCCGCAGGCGCGCGCGTGGCAGGTGCCGCTGCTTTCACGCCAAGCACCACCCTGGTGTTTTCATGCGGTTGCGCGCGGCGCAGATGCGGCCGCAGCCTCTGACGAGTCGCCGCTCCCGCCATTGCCGCTGCTCCTGATGCCGCTAGAGGCGCAGTCAGTGTCTGGCGCCAGCAGTCATAGGGGCGTGGCGCTGGAGTTTCACCTGACCCTCTTGCAGCAGCTTGACGGCCTGGGCTGGGGCTCGGTGGTCGCCCTGAGCCAGGTGCCTTTGTGCTTCCACCGCTCAGTTTCCCACCCAGCACTGCTGGTATCCTAGTGCGCCGGCCGCCACCTGGCCGCGCCTTGTCATGCGGCGCGTGGTCCTCCGCTGCTGGGTTAGGCAGCGGCCGGGTGGCCGGCTGCAAAAGCCCCAAACATTGGTGTCGCTTTTTTCCAACCCCGGTGTCGGCCGCTTGTGTGCAGGACTTGCGGCGCCTGGCTCTGCAAATCGAGGACACGGCAGGTGAGGACATACAGAAGCTCATGTGGTTACGTTTTGCCTCCGGGCAATACCCCCTTGCCCCTCACATGCCTGCTGGTGATATGCTCTCCACGACGAGGAAAGGAATCGGAATGTCGTCACACCCGCGCCGATCCGCGGTAGCCGACAAGTGCGCACCACCGATGCGCGCCGCCGCAGGCCGCCCCCATCTGCTGCGCGTGCAGCTGCCCGGCAGCTTCCCGGCCTCGGCGCCCTCCGCTTGGATGGACCTGCCGGAGCCCTTTGGGTTTTCGTGGGGCCCCGGCAGCAGCACACTGGTGGCGGTGGCGCGGCATGCGCGACAGGTGCGCATCAACAGGCTGCTTTTTGAGCGAATTGTGCATCCCTCTGATGCCACCAGCATTTAGATTCCCCCTCCGCGCCCCCCACACCTGCTGCTGCACCCTTCTCGCTCAATTTTTGGCAGGCCCTCGCCCGCTACCAAGACCTGTGGGCTGTCCTTGAGCAGCTGGAGGGCAGCTGCCGCGTCCTGGACCCCCCAGAGGCCCGCAACCGCGCGCAGCAGCAGCTGAGCGATTGGATCGACGGCGGCGGCGGCGGCGAAGCGGGCGGCGAGGCGGGTTCTGCGTCCCCATGCGCGGGGCCCGCGGGCTGGTTCGGCCGCTGCAGCCGCCGGCTCTCGCTGCCGCGCGGGGCAGGTTGCCTCGAGCTCGCCTTCTCCCCAGCCGCCCCCCGCGCCCTCCCCTCCGCCACCTTTTCCGGCGGCGGCGCCGCGGCGGCGGAGCTGCAGCGGCGCTGGTGCGCGGGCGCGGCGGCGGGGTGGACGCAGGGCGCGGCGCCGGGGGACAATTTGGCGGCGGTGCTGCAGCTTGAGCTGCCGGCGCCCGGGAGGCAGCAGCTGGCCTGGCTAGAGGACCTGCGGCGGCCGATCTCATTGGCTTCGCATGCAGAGGCAGCCGCGCGGCAAGGCGGCGGCGGCGGCGGTGGTGATGGCGCCACGGGGGCGGCCGCGCATGGCCATGCGGATTCGCGGATGGGGCCGCCCGGCGATGAGGGGATGCGTGACGGCGACGGCAGCGCCAGCGACGCCAGCAGCAGCAGCAGCAGCGGGGACGAGGAGGAAGACGCCGGCGCCTGCGGCATCTGCTACGCGGTGCTGCTGCAAGATCCCTCCGCGCCTGCGGACCAGCCGGGTGAGACCCGGGGCCACACCCTTTAGACAGCACTGCGGGTGTCCCTGTAGCCTGCGCCCTGGACCTTGATCCTGTGGGGCATCTGCCTGGCTAACGGCGGATCGCGCCGTGACAGAATGCCGCTCTCCTCATGCGGTCGTAAGCACGACCAGCAACCACACCCACCACCCGACCCCCACCCCCTCGCCCCGCAGGCGACGTGCCGGACGCGAGCTGCGACGCGGTCGAGGGCTGCGCGCGCCCCTTCCACGCGCGCTGCCTGGCGGAGTGGCTGCGCGGCCTGCCCAACAGCCGGCGCTGCTTCTCGACGCTCTTTGGGGCCTGCCCCTACTGCTCTGCACCGGTGGCCGTGAGGACGTGATGACGTCACTCGGCTGCAGACTGGCTGCCGGCCCGCCCGACAGTAATGCAACGAACGCTCGGAGCCTGTGGCTAGGAACCTCTGGGTTGCTACAGTGTATTGTGTGGTTGCAAAGCATCATCTGGGAGGCCTCGGGACAAAAATGTGGGGATAAAGGCGAGCACAAGCGTATCACGCATCCGGGAGGCACCGAGAGGTTGGTTGTGACACAGAGCAGGGGTGGGAGGAGCGGGGCAGGCCAAGGGGCGAAGGGCATTCAAATGGCCTAGCAGCCAAAAGACTGCGGTTGCAGTTTTCCAGAACATCCCCTCACCCCTAAGGAGGGATAATTGTGAGAAAATGTGCCAGCATAGCAAGCCGCGCACAAAGAACAGGCGGAGCAGGATGGTGGGATACCAGGAAGAATACGCCCCGGTGTGATGGCGCGCCCTGGAAGCCAACAGGACACATGCGTGAAATCCTGCGCGCAACTGACCCCCACACATGTCACCTGAGGGCCGCGGCCGGGGTGAGAATCACGCGCGCCCGCCTTACGACGTCACACCCAAAAGACGGCGTTTCGTGCCCGCAGCGGCGCGAGCGCGGAGCAGACGGCGCGGCAGTCGTTGCGTCGCGACAGTCGCAGCTCAGAGAGGCCCCCCAGCGACGCTAGCGCCCGAGCCTCGTCGGCGCCGACCCCCACGCACGCGGCGCCGAGCGCCCGCAGCTGCCTCAGCCCGCGCGGCGGCTGCGGCAGCGGCGCGGCCGCGGCGCAGGCCTGCGCCGCGGGCGCAGCGAGGGCGCCGTCTGGCAGGACGCCCTCCAAAACAGACTCGTCGTTCAGTGACACGTCCAGCGCGCCAAACCGCGCAACGCCGCCCGCCAGCGCGCGCAGCCCCGCGGCCGTCAGGCCCGTGGCGGCGGCGTCCAGCCGCGCCAGCCGGTCCAGGCGGGCCAGCGCGGCAGGGCCGGTGTTGGCGGGCGCCATGCAGAGGTTGTGGGCGAGGTCGAGGGACTCGAGGCGCGTGAGGGACGCGGCGAGGCGGGGCACTGCCTCAGGGCCGATCCAGTTGCCTGGCAGCGACAGGCAGCGCAGGCCGGTCAGCGCGGTCAGGGCGGTGGCGGCCTGCGGCGGGGTTTGAGGGGGAGAAGGGATAAAGGAGGGGGTGGCGAGAGGGCGGTCTGTTGGCGGGAATGTGAAAGGGCGACTTGGCACGATGGGTTTGACATGGTATCGACTGGGCCGAGGATGTTGGGGCGGCAGTTCAGGGGTCAAACGTTACCTGTTGATTAATCGAGGCCAATGACATCGCACTGTCAAACCCTTTAAACTGTCGTACAGGGGTGAGAGCGGTCGCTGACATCAGCACATGCCACGGCACATGGCCCAACCAGCAGCCCCCACCTCTGTCCCAATGTGGCACCAGCCCAGCCGCAGGCTCTCCAGGTTGGTGAGCACCGCCAGGCCACGCGCGCCCGCGGGGCCAACGCCGCGGCCCGCCAGGTCCAGCTGCCTGCGGTCGTGGGTGTCCGCATGCACCCAGTAACGGGGGCGTTCCATGTCAGAAAGGTTTGTAGCAAGGCGATCCTCTCAGCAAAGCAGTGCGAGGGCTTGGCGACCTCGACAGACACACAGCAAAGCGCCGCGGCGCTACAAATGGCCGACTCAAGACGTTGCCAGAGCGCGGCGGCACCCGCTGCACACAGCAGAAGGGGCTCTTGAAATCACAGTGTGTGACAGATGTTTTCGTGGCCGTGATCACCTGAGCTGCCCGAGCCCGGCGGCCAGCGCCGCTGCGCCCTCCGCGCTCACGTCCACCCCAGCAGGTACGACGAGCTCCCTCAGGCCCGACAGGCGCCCGATGAGCCGCCCGATCTCCGAGGTCAGCAGCCGCTGCGGCGGCGGGGGTTCCGGCCGGAAGTACGCGATGCAGGGCGGGACGTCCCTGGTCGCACCATGGGGGTCGTTGTCATGGTCGTTGTACGCGGCCGCTGACATCAGCGTGCAGCAGTTGATGATCCTCAGGTGCTGCAGGCTCGGGAAGCGCGCCGCGACACTGGGCAGGACCCGCAGGTACTGCCTGGTGCGTTGGGCCAGAGGTGGGTGGCAGAAATCAGGGCAGAGGTGCAGGGTGAAAACCAAACGTAGATGAGGCAGGGCCGACAGAGCTGACAGGGGCAGTAGCGGGGTGGGTTGGGCCGTTCAGGCGGCCAGGTCCCACAATACGAGCGCCCTCAGTGCTCGCATCACATGGCAGGCCGGCCGCTGCCTACCAGGGCAGCGCCAGCCGCAGCACCCCGTGGCGGTACGCCGCATTGGCCGCGCGGCACGCGGTGCCCAGGCCGCGCCGCGCGCCGCCGTCGAGGACGTTGAACAAGATGGGGAAGACGTCGCAGATCTCGGAGGGGCGGGCGGCGGTCGCTGCTAACCTGGCGGGGACCCCGTCTTGGTCGAGATGGCCACCGCCCGCTTTTTGCGGTGTGCGGCGCTTGAGGACTACGATCCCACCGCCTGCGGCGCACACGGCATATTGTTGCAAGTATTTGAGTGAGGGGCATGGTGCTCTCTGAGTGCGCACCTATGACACTAGCGTACACGTCCGCTCGCACGCCACAACTCGCAGCGCGGTGTGCAGTACGCGCAACGCCGCCATTGCGCTCTTTGAATAGATCATCCAACGAGGCCTGCACACCTTCGAGCTGAAACAACACCTCGCTGATATCTCTGGCACGCTTCATGATATTATATGGTGTCCGCGGACGGGCGTATGATATTTGTGAGAAGGACTCGCTTGCTTGTCTTAGATCTCGACAGAGATTGGAAGCACAGGCTTGAATTTGATTACGAATATCAAGTTTGGTGAGCACGTGTTTGGATCACGCCGACAAGCTGCCATTGAACGGTGGCTGGTCAACAGGTCAACGTGGTTGCCACTCGTGCAGCCAGCAGATGCGGCAAATCCGACGTTTGAAGATGATTTTTGAGTATGATGCAGGCCTGAAAGGTGTTCAAGAGTGCAACAAAGCAACATAAAGCTGTGACAGTTGCCAGCGAGACTACCGCCAGCCAGCAGCCTGGCTGCCCCCTCGGCCCACGCTCAGTGCAAATTTGGTGTACAACCGTAGCGCAGAATGTGCGAAGTTTTGTGGTGGAGTTTGCCTGCCACTCTCTGATGCCTACGTTAGCCCTGCTCTTCGCATGACCCCCACATCCTGCTCCACCGCCACAAATGCGTGCGAGCCATCTGCGCAAACTTGAGAACAATAGGACCTCTGTTGTGATCAAGGCAACATGATCCAAGTCAATGATTACACGCATTCCACATGACACCCGTCCCAGTACATGGTATGAAGAAGGTAGATGGCGCCGTTCACCATGTCGTTTGTGTTGACGTCGCCCTCAACGCAGCCGCTGCCTCGCCAGGATACGTGGCGCAGAAGTGGCCCAAATGAATTATATTGCCTTGTAGCACAGCATAGTGCACGCCAATGGACAGTACACGCTGCCTCGCGAACGCCCACCATGCAGCAAAAGCAGCTCGCCCTGCTGACATGAGCAGGGCTCCGGGCAGCCCAGCAGAATCCGCTCCGGTGAATGTTGCTGCACTTGATGCTTTTACTGCAAGCATCAGCTTAATTCATCGTAATGGCCACTGCCCAGATCAAACGCCGGCACCGTCGTCCCGTATCGTGTACAGTACACTCGCGCTCTGCGCCACGCACTGCTCACGTACTATGCATGTAATAACGGCACGTGTATAGCTAAGTATGACGGTGCAGGTGGCCCCTGGCGCAGACCTGCCGCAAGACGTGCACAGGGCGGACGGCGCCATCACCGTCGCTGCTGGCGACCCATGCCGCCTGCTGGACCTCCCCCGCCCCCTGCTCACAGCGATTGCGCTCTGCTGCAGCAACCCGACCAGCTTCTTCGCGTCGTGCCCCGCGCTGCGCGCTGTGGGCGCTGACCCTGCCGTCGAGCTACAGTGGTTCCTGCAGCACCGCCCGCGCCCGCGGCTCCTGCCATACGCCGCCACGAGCTTCCATCGCCTGGTCGGGCGCCGCCCCTTTGAGGACTTCTTCGCCTTCACCCGCCGTGCTCTCGCCGCCGCCGCGCCTGGCGCCTGTGATGCATCATATGAGCGCGCGATGCGCAAGGCTGAAAGGTCGGTCATTGGATGCGTGCGGGGCCGCGGATCCATGCGGCGCGTGCGCACGCGCTGCCAGCCTGCGTGACCTGCTGCGCAGCGTGTGTCGCTGGCATGCGTGCGCATGCGCCCGCCATGAAAGCCTTCACTGTCTCACCTCGCTGCGCTGCCAGGGCCGTGCGCGGCGCCTACCCTTTGCTGGCCGCGCTGGCGCTTGTGGGCAATCCCCAAATGGCTTATGTCGAGCTGCTGGCAGCTTACGCTGCAGGGGCCGGCAACGCCGAGATCGTCCGGCTGGCCGCGAGCATGCCCTCTCAGCTGCGCGTGAGGGCGACACTGAGCGTCGGCGGGGGCTGGAGCGCCAACTGTGAGCGCGGGCGGCATGGCAAGCGCGGCTGCGGGCAGCGTTGGGCTGTGTTGCATGCTCTGCGCCCCTGCAGCAGAGTTGCCTGCCTGAAGTCGCCGTGCACCTTTGCCTGCCGCGCCCTTGGCCCACCTGTGGTGGCAACGTCTGGGTCACGGACGTTTTTAAGGCCTTTGCCCTTCTCCTCCCCTCCTTTCCTCAAAACAAACATACACGCGCAGTGTGCACACACACTTGCACACACATGCATGCACGATCTCATACAGACACACTCTCTTATACACATACGCACACAAACACACACACACACACTCACGCGAACACATGCACGCTCTCTCACCCAGACGCCTTCTCGTACAGGCGCACTTACTGACACTCATGCGCACACCCACCCACTTGCTCCACATGCGCCCTGACTGCCCTCGCAGTCGCTGCAACCGCCGCAAAGCAGGCCGTCATCAAGGGGCACACTCACATGGTGCCACACCTGCTCACCTGGCTAGATAGCTGCAGCCGCGAGCATCGCGCTCTCCTGCAGCACGCGGTGATGCAGGGGCACCCGGACTGCCTAGGTCAGGTCCTCATCTTGGTGAGTGCGCGTCACCCGGGCGCCACTCGGGTGACATGCATCGCGAGTCCACCGGCTGCTCTGCTGCCGCAGCACACCATTCTGGATGCCGGGGCATCTCGCGAACGGCGCGGGCGCCACGGATCTTGTGTACTGCATTGCGTCACCAAGTACCCCGCGCCTTCCGGCCATCCCCATCGCTGACTTCACCACACTGACCCTCGCATCCCGCTGTCCGCTGTCCGCTGCCCCACCTCCTTCAGGCCCAACGCTGCGAGGTCGGCCGCCACCACGTGGCGTGGGCGGCGGGGCGGCGCGACGCGCATGCAGAGGAAATGCTGCAGGCGGTGGTGCGGCTGGTCAGGCCCCGCGCCATGCAGTGGCCCCCGCACATCTGGACGGGCGAACCCAACTGGCTGGACGCGTCGCAGCTCGACGCGCCGGGGTTCTGGTCCGAGGCGCTGAAAGCGGCAAGCGCCTCCGGCGGCGCCAGCATGGGCATGCTGCGCGTGCTGGGCGAGCGCGTCGCGCCGCTGGGCGCACTGTGGCGGCTGCTGTATGCGGCCGTGGCAGGGCCCCAGGCGGACCCGCCGCCGCTGGGGCCAGCGTTGCTTGGCTACCACAGGCGGAGCGCTGGTGAGCTGGCGCAGCTCTCGCCGCCGCCTGACGCATACTTTGAGCGCGTGGTGGGGCTTGTGGAGGAGCTCGTATTTGAGCAGCGGCAGCGGGCGGAGCAGCAGCTGGGGCAACATGTAGGAGGGCAGGCACAGGAGCGCAAGGCGCACGAGCAGCCCCAGCAGCATCACCAGCAGCCGGAAGCGCCGCAGCTGCCTGGGCGGCAGCCAGCCGCCGGCTGCGCCGGCGGTACCGCGCCCTACCAGGGTGTGGCTGCGGCGCAGCTGGCTTTCATCGTTCGAGGGGGCCTGCAGCTGTTGGCTGCCAGGTTCCAAACGGCAGCCCAGAGGGGCGAGTGGCTCCGCGCCGCCCCATCGTGGGCTGAGGCTCTGAATGCACGGCTGCGGGCACTGGCGCTGGAGGGGACGGAGGCAGAGGGCGGCGCAACGGCCGCCGACGCCGCTGTGGACGCTGCCCGCTGGGGCATCGCGACGGCAGCGGCGCGGGCGGACCGCGTGGAGTTGAAGGCGGCCCTGCGCGAGTGGAGGCGCGCCAGCGGTGCGGCGCCGTGCGCGCCGCCGCCGCGCGTGCGGCGCCAGCGCGCGATGCTCTCGGCGGCGCAGCTGCTGGAGTGCGTGTTGGCGGCGCTCGCAACCGGTCACACAGGCCGCGTCGAAGCGCTGCTGGCGCTCGCAGGCCGCATCGGCGTTGATTGGTGCACGCTGCCTGACCCCGACTGCTCTGCCCTTGGGCCCGTGCTCCCGGGAGCCTTTCTAGGCGCCTCGCCGCCCATCCGCTGCGCCGGCTGGCTGCTGGGCGCCAAGGAATGGCATGAGTGGCCGTTGAACAGCGTGCTGTGGGCAGTCAACAGCGGCTGGCTGCCGCTGCAGACCTTTGTGCGGCTCTTAGGACAGCGCGACTTGCCCCCTGGCGACTGGGGCCCCGGCCTGGCCCTGGCCGGCAGCCGGCGCGTCGTGGAGCTGTCAGAGCCGCTGCTGCCAGCGGTGCGCCTATGGGTGCTCGCCAAGTCGCTGCTCCTCTGGGCGGTGCGGCAGCCGCACGGGGCCGGCGGCCGCACACCGGCGCGAGGCGGCGTCAAAGTCGGCGGCGAAAGCGGCGAAAGCGGCGGCGGCGGCTGCCGCGGCTTTGACGAAGGCGGCCGCGACACACCGTTGGGGCTGTTTGAGTTGGCCGAGTTGCTCCAGGACGCGGGGCACGTCTCACACGTGCAGAGGCACGACTTGTTCTTCGAGTGGCGCAATCGGCAGCGGCAGCCCCATGGCCACCAAGCGCGCCAGGTGGCCGAGGAGTTTGGGCTGTGGGTGCGGCGCCACCCTCTGCGCGGAGCACCCGCGGCGGCGGCGCCCGCAGGCGGCGAGGCGGGCGGCGGCGGCGGCGGCGAGGCGGGCGGCTGGAGGGATGAGGAGAGCGGCGGGGTTCCCGGCAGCGGCTGCTTGGTCCCCATCAGCAGCGAGCATCTGACCGACCCTGCGCCAGCGGATGTTGTGTGCAGCTTAGACCCCGCGATTTTTGTCATGCCAGGCCCCGACGCCCCTGCGGCCGCCCGTGCGGCCGCGCTCCGCGCCGCGGCAGCGTGGCTGCGTGGCGCCCTCACGCGTGAGGCGGCGCTCTGTGAAGCCATGCGGGCCGAGGCCAGGGCAAGCGTGGCGCGCATGCCGCCCGGGATTCCAGCTCGGTGCGCGTGGCTGGCGCCGCAGGAGCACTGGGAGCTGCTGCTCGCTGCGGCGCAGCGCCGCGACATCAAAACGCTGACCTTGCTCTCGGAACTCGGCCAGCCGGCCGACACCTCTATCGCCTCGGCGGCGGCCTCCAACGCGCTCGCCGCCGCAGCAGCAGCAGGCGCGCTCGACCTGCTGCCGGGGCTGCTGGCGCCCCTGGTTGCCGCCGCCGAGGCAGAGCGCGCCGGCGGCGGCGAGCAAGGCGCGGCGCAGGGTGCGCTGCTGCGAGCGGTACGGCATGCGCGCCCGCTCACGGCCGCGCGGGACGACGCGCCGATCGACGAGGTGGTAGAGGCTGCACTCCTGCTGCTGCGCGCCGCAGAGCACGCAGGCAGCGCGGAGGGCGAGCGCGTGCTGGCGGTCGACTGGCTGGGGCCAGAGGCGCCGCGCCCCCCCACGTTGCCGCCGTCCGCGCACTTGGCGCTGCGCGCGCCGGCGGGCGCCGGCGGCGCCGTCGCGGCGCGCGTCAAGGCGCTGCTGCTGCGCATGTGGCGCGACAGGCTGGAGGCGGGCGAGGGCGCGTCGCCGCTGCCGCCGCCGTTTGGCGCAAGGTGGGCGCGCAAGGCGACGTTCAAGCTGGTGGCCAACGCGGGCAGTGGCGGGGACGCGGATCTGATGTTCGCCGCAGTGCAGTGGGCGCGGCAACTGAATGAGTGGCGGGCGGCGGGGCCGGGCGGGGCCGGCGGGGAAGGCGGGGCTGGCGGGGTTGGCGCATAGCTCACGGCGTACGCGGCCTGGCGGCTTGACCCGGCGCCGCAGCTGGCCACTGATCGCCCGCGTCGTAATGGGCTTGGATGTTCCCGGTGGCGCACTCAGCCCCAGGGCCGCTCTGCAGTGTGACCGCATGAATTAGCCTTTTGAACGACTTGCTGCCTGTTTGAGAGGGGGGGGCGCGGCGTCGCCGTCATGAGCCGCTGCCCAGCCATGGGCGGCTGCCACAGCCTCATCAAACCTGGCTCGCTCTGAGCGATTCCCAAGCAGGGGCATCACTTTCAGTCTTCACTACCGTCCTCGGGGACGTGGGAGCGCCCGTCCATCTCCCGCAGCGGGCGCTCCGCTGCCGCCGCAGCTGCGGGGGTCCTCGCTGCCGCGCGCCCCGGCGCGGCGAGCCTGGCGTCCTGCTGGGCCCCTGCTCGGTAAAACAAAGCGCGGCGGCGGCTGCAAGGGCACTGCAGCGGGTGTGCGATGGCGGAGGCGGCGGCACCTGCCTGCTTCACGAATGCACATCTAGATGCTGCGGTGGCCTAGCCTCCAGGATTAGGATTAGGATTGTTACAGCGTCCTGCGGTCGCCCGCTCCTGGAGCCATCCAGGCTCATGGGATTGTACAGTAAAGCACCTCCAGACAGGGCAGCCCCTGTCGGGCCACCTTGTCTCTCAAGGAGGGATGCTTACGGTTTTTTGTAAAATTGGCCCAGTTTAGCAAGCTTGCACGCAAAGAGAGCAGGCAGAGCAGCACGATGGGTTTTGAAGAATCCTTGCGGGTGTAACGGTGCTCCCTGAAAGCAAACGTGGCACATGTGTGGAGCCCTGCGCACAATCGGCCCTGACAGCTGTCTGCTTGCAGAGAATGAGGTGAAAAGCGCACGCGCCCGTCCCTGGGCGCCACACCCAACATATTGCGCTCTGCATCCGCAGCGGCGCAAGCGTCAGAGCTAGCAGACGGCGCGGCAGTTGTTGCCCGCGACAGCAGCAGCTCGGAGCCCGCCATCTTCAAGCCAGCAGATGTTTCATAACTATAGTTCAAGTATGGCTTTGGGTTGCTGCTGGCTTGAAGGATGGCCAAGAGGGCGAAACTGGCAATTCGAAATGGGGGCAGTTGCCAGCAATTGGACCGTGCCGCCAGCAACAAGCCTTGGCTGCCCCCTTCGGCTGCGCTTTGCCGGGGTCCTCGCCGCCGCCCGCCGCGCGCCGCCCGCCGCGACGCAGCGAGCCTGGCGTTCTGCTGGACCCGCACTCAGCAGAGCGAAGCGCGACGGCGGCAATCAGCAGAGCAAAGCGCAGCCGAGGCTGCAAGAGCAGTGGCAGCTGCAGCGCGTGTGCCTATTTTGTTGCTGCGATGGCGGAGGCGGAGGCACCCTGTCTGTTTCAGGAATCTGAATCTTGACGCGGCGGCGGTCTAGTCTTCTGACAGGGCAGTGCTTCTTGGGCCAGCTCCTCTCCTAGGGAGGGATGATTACGGTTATTTGAATCACAATCTGCCAGCATAGCAAGCCACGCATAGGAAGCAGGCATAGCAGGAAGATAGGATTGAAAGAATCCTTGCATGTGAAAGAGCGCGTCCTGAAAGCAAACATGACACATGTGTGGAGCCCTGTGCACAATCAACCCTGGCAGCTGTTGTCTGGTTACGGAGACTAAGGTGAAAAGCGCCTGCGCCCGTCCCTTGGCGTCACACCCAACAAATTGCACTCCGCGCCGCAGCTGCGGCGCGAGCGTTAATGAAGCAGACGGTGCATCAGTTGTTGCGCCGCGACAGCCGCAGCTCGGAGCCCGCCATCTTGCAGCTGGCAGATGGCGCTTTTCTATAATTGAAATAGGTTTTAGTTTGCTGCGAGCCTGAAGAATGGTCAGGGGGCAAAAAACCAACTTCAAAATGTGGCAGTTGCCGGCGGTTGGACCACACCGGCAGCCACAAGCCCCTCTTGCCCCCTTCGGCTACGCTCAGCCCAAATGAGGATGTCGACTGTGGCGCGAAGAGCGCGGGTCTATGTGGCGGAGCTTGCCTGCCACTCTCAGCAGGGCCACCGCCGCTGCAGCCCCGCTCTGCGCCTGACCCCCACATCCTGGTCCACCGCCACACATGTGTTCGAGCGCCCTCCACACACTTTGCAACACACAAACTGCTCCTGTGATCAGGGCAACGCACATCAAGATATCGGCTGCATGCATTCAACATGACACCCTTGAAAGGGAATTGCAAGAAGGAAGACGGCGCCGTTCACTTCAGCAGGTCATGTCGTTGACCTGGCGCTGAGCACCTGCGGCCACTGCCTTGCCATACAGTGCATGATGCGTCGGAACTAGGCCGTAACTGGCCTGCACAAGCTTCGAGCCTGCACAACAGCATACTGCATGCCAATGGACAGCTCACGCTGCCTCATGCATGGCCAGCGTGCAGCACATGGTACCAGTACAAGCAGTCTGAGCTGTCCTGCAACCGACATGAACGGTTGCACAGGGTCGGGCCCGCTTCTTTTCACATGTTGTTTCAGCTACAAGCATCAGCTCCACTTCTATTCATGTTAACTGCTGAATCAACGGTGCTGTCACACCGTATGCAGAACACAGTACCGGACGGTATCCGGTGCGATCTGACGCACCGCACCACGAACTGCGCACCTACCTACGTATCACAGCTCACTATATAAAGCTGATACAGATATGGCCGCGAAGTTGGCCGCTGGCGCCGAGCTGCCGTCACATATGCCCAGTGTGGACGGCGCGGCTGCGCTTGGCGATGGCGATGGCGATGGCAATGACGGGAGCCTCCTGCTAGACCTCCCCCGCACCCTCCTCACGGCAATCGCGCTCTGCTGCAGCAACCCGACCAGCCTCTTTGCGTCGTGCCGCACACTGCGCGCGCTGGGCGCGGACCCCGCCGTCGAGCTGGTGTGGTTCGTGAGAAACCGCCCGCGCCCGCGGCTCCTCCTGTACGCCGCCGCGAGCTTCCATCGCCTGGCCGGACGCCCCTTTGAGGATTTCTTTGCCTTCATGCGCCGGGCGCTCGCCGCCGCCGCGCCTGGTGCCTGCGATGAGCGCGCAACGTGCACGGCCGAAAGGTCGGTCGCCGCATCCGCGCATGGGGCGGGGGCGGTTTGCATGCGGCACGGGTTGCATGCGGCAAGCTTCGCATGCGGCGCGGTTTGCATGCGGCACGGGTTGCATGCAGCGCGTTTTGCATGCGGCGCGGTTTGCATGTGGCGCTAGCTGCGTTGCGTGTGTCGCAGGGATTCGTGCGCATGTGCCCCCCACCAAGTTCATACCCTCACTGGCGGGCAGCATGTTCGCCCCAGCCCTCACTGCTTCATCGCCCTCTCGCCGCCGCCAGGGCCACGCGCGGCGCCTACCCACTGCTGGCGGTGCTGGCGCTCGCGGGCCCTCCCAGGTTGGCTTACGTCGAGCTGCTGGCAGCTTACGCTGCAGGGGCCGGCAACGCCGACGTCGTCCGGCTAGCCACGCGCATGCCCTCCCTGCTGCGAGAGGAGACTAACCTGAGCACTGGCACTTGCTGGACCGCCAACTGTGAGCGCACGCGCGGCGTGCCAAGCGCGGCCGCCGGCAGCGGCGGGCTGTGTTGCAAGCGCTGTGCCTGCAACAGCGTCGGCTTCCCTGAATGCGCCTTGCGCCTGCGCTTGTCGTGCCCTTGGCCCTGTGATGTCAGCGCCTGGGTCGCGGCCGTTTCCTCCCCCTATGGCCCTTCTCGTGTCCTCCCCTCACCAAAGGCAAACACACACACACACACACACCCGCACACACCCACACACACACGCATGCACGCTCTCCTGTACAGACACACTTACTTACACACATACACACGCGTGCACACACTTACCTGCTCCACACGCGGCTTGGCTGCCCCCCCAGTCGCGGCGACCGCCGCCAAGCAGGCCGTCATCAGAGGGCACACGCACATGGTGCCGCACCTGCTTACCTGGCTAGATTGCTGCAGCCACGAGCAGCACGTGCTCCTGCAGCACGCCGTGATGCAAGGGCACCCGGAATGCCTTGAACAGGTCCTCATCCTGGTGAGTGCGCGTCACCCAGGTGTCACCCAGGTGACGCGATAAGAGCGCGTCCACCCGCTGCCCCGCTGCTGCCGGACACCACTCTGGGTTCTGGGGCGTCTCGCAGCGGCCGGGGGCAACACGGGTCCTGCGCACTGCATGTCATTTGAACACACCGCGCACCCCATCACCATCCCCACCGCTTACCTCCCCACACTCAACCCCGCATGCCGCACCCCACCCTCCTCCAGGCCAAGGGCTGCGAAGCCGGCCGCCACCACGTGGCGTGGGCGGCGGGGCGGCGCGACGCGCATGCGGAGGAGATGCTGCAGGCGGTGCTGCGGCTGGTCAACCCGCGCCCCATACAGTGGTCCAGGAAAATTTGGACGGGCGACCCCAACTGGCTGGACGCATCGCAGCTTGATGCGCCGGGGTTCTGGTGCGAGGCCCTGAAAGCGGCGAGCGCCTCCGGCGGCGCCAGCATGGGCATGCTACGCGCGCTGGGCGAGCGCGCCGCGCCGCTGGGCGCGCTGTGGCGGCTCCTGTACGGGGCTGTGGCTGGG
>NW_014013156.1:1679-6942 GCF_000611645.1 Monoraphidium neglectum | reverse complement strand
GTGGCGGCTCCTGTACGGGGCTGTGGCTGGGCCAATGGCGGACCCGCCGCCACTGGGGCCAGGGTTTGAGGGCTGCCGCCGCCGGCGCACCGCTGGCCTGGCGCAGCTCGCGCCGCCGCCTGACGCGTACTTTGAGCGCGTGGTGGGGCTTGTGGAGGAGCTTGTGCAAGAGCAGCGGCAGCGGCAGCGGGCGGAGCAGCAGCGGGTGCGACATGTGGGAGGGCAGGAGCAGCAGCGGAAGGCGCAGGAGCAGCACCAGCAGCACCAGCAGCAGCCAGACGCGCCGCAGCTGCCAGGGCGGCAGCCAGCCGGAGACGGCGGCGCCGGCGCCGCGCCCCACCAGGGTGCGGATGCGGCGCTGCTGACCTTCATCGTTCGAGGGGGGCTGCAGCTGCAGGCCGCCAGGGCCTACTCGAGCAGCGAAAGGGACGCGTGGCTCAGCGCCGACGCACGGCGGACCCAAGCTCTGGATGCACGACTGCGGGCACTGGCGCTGGAGGAGGCCGAGGCAGAGGGGGGCGCGGCGGCCGTCGATGCGCTTGTTGAAGCTGCCCGCTGGGACGTAACGGCCGCCGCGGCGCGGGCGGAGCGCGCCGAGTTGAGGGCAGCCCTGCGTGAGCTGAGGCGCGCCGCGGCGCCGTGCGTGCCGCCGCCGCGCGTGCAGCGCCAGCGGCCGCTGCTTTCAGCGGCGCAGCTGCTGGAGTGCGTGATGGCGGCGCTCGCGATTGGCCAAACAGGCCGCGTCGAAGCGCTGCTGGCGCTCGCAGGCCGCATCGGCGTCGATTGGCTCACGCTGCCCGACCCCGACTGTTCTGTCCGCGGGCCCATTCCCGAAAGCGTACCTCCAGGCCCCTTAGTGTTCATCCGCTGCGCCGGCTGGCTGCTGCGTGCATGGGAGTGGCGCCAGTGGCCGTTGAACAGCGTGCTGTGGGCGGTCGACAGCGGCTGGCTGCCGCCGCAGGCCTTTGTGCAGCTCTTAGAACAGCTCAACTTCATCCGTGACAACTGGGGCCCCGGCCTGGCCCTGGCCGGCAGCCGGCGCGTCGTGGAGCTGTCAGAGCCGCTGCTGCCAGCGGTGCGCCTGTGGGTGCTCGCCAAGTCGCTGCTCCTCTGGGCGGTGCGGCAGCCGCACGGGGCCGGCGTCCTGGCGCTGGGGCGAGGCGGCGCCCAAGTCGGCGGCGAAAGCGGCGTCGGCGAAGGCGGTTGCCGCTGCTCTGACGACGCCGGCGACGACGCAGGGTTGGGCCTGTTTCAGTTGGTCGAGTTGCTCGAAGACGCGGGGCACGTATCACACGCCCAGAGCCTCCAATTGTTCTTCGAGCGGCACAATCGGCACCAGCCGCCCCATAGCCACCAAGTGCACCAGGTGGCTGAGGAGTTTAGACTATGGGTGCGGCGCCACCCTCTACGCGGGGCGCCGTCGGCGGCGGCACCTGCGGGCGGCGAGGCGGGCGGGGGCGGCGGTGGCTCTGGTGGCGGCTGCAGGGATGAGGAGAGCGGCGGGGTGCCCGGCAGCGGCTGCCTGGACCCCATCGGCAGCGAGCATGTGACCGACCCTGCGCCAGCGGATGTCGTGTGCAGCTTAGACCCCGCGATTTTCAACATGCCAGGCTCGGACGCCCCCGCGGCCGGCCGCGCGGCCGCACTCCGCGCCGCGGCAGCGTGGCTGCGTGGCGCCCTCACGCGTGAGGCGGCGCTCTGTGAAGCCATGCGGGCCGAGGTCGGCGCAGGCGTGGAGCGCCGGCCGCCCGTCGTCCCTGCGCGGTGCGGCTGGCTGCCGGGTGCATATGGCTCCGCTTGGCTGGCGCCGCAGGAGCACTGGGAGCTGCTGCTTGCTGCGGCGGAGCGCCGCGACATCAAAACGCTGACCTTGCTTGCGGCCCTCGGCCAGCCAGACGACTGCTCTATTGCCTCGGCGGCGGCCGCCAACGCGCTCGCCGCCGCCGCCGCCGCGGGCGCGTTTGGGCTGCTGCCGGGGCTGCTGGCGCCCCTGGTTGCCGCCGCCGAGGCTGAGCGCGCCGGGGGCGGCGAGGATAGATGGGAGCGGGGCGCGCTGCTGCGCGCGATCGAGAATGCGCGGCCACTGACGGCTGCGCGGGACGACGCGCCGATTGGAGAGGTGGTCGATGCCGCGCTCCTGCTGCTGCGCGCTGCGGAGCACGCAGGCAGCGCGGAGGGCGAGCGCGTACTGGCGGTCGACTGGCTGGGGCCAGAGGCGCCGCGCCTTCCCGCGTTCCCGCCGACTGCGTACGCAGCGCTGCGCGCGCCGGCGGGCGCCGGCGGCGTCGTCACGGCGCGCGTTAAGGCGCTGCTGCTGCGCATGTGGCGCGACAGGCTGGAGGCGGGCGAGGGCGCGCCGCCGCCGCCGCCATTTGGCGCAAGGTGGGCGCGCAAGGCGACGTTCCAGCTGGTGGCCAATGCGGGCGGCGGCGGGGACCCTGACCTGATGTTTGCGGCGGTGCAGTGGGCGCGGCAGATGGACGAGTGGCGGACGGCCGTGGCGGGCGGGGGCGGGGGCGGCGCGTAGCACGCGGTCGACGCGAGCGGGCCTGCCTTGGCCCGCATGCGGCAGTTGCCCCCTGATCGCCAGCGGCGTACAGGGCTTGGTTGGTCCCCGTGGCGTCCTCGGCCCCAGGGTGTCTGTGCATTGCAATCACAGGAATCAGCCATTTGCACGCCTTGCTGCCTGGTCTTCAAGGGGGAGAGGGGCGGCGTTGTGGTCACGAGTGGCGCGCGTGTGCAAACCTGGCCACAGGCGGCCACGGCCCCAGCAAATCCGGCTAGTCTTGAGCAAGCGCCGAGCAGGTGCATTGGTCTTATACTTTGCTGCCGCGCTCGAGGACCGGGATACAGCCGTCCCGCCCTCGAAAGGGATGCGTCACCGCCCCGCATGTTTCGCCCGCCAACAGCAGGCGCTTCGCCGCCGCTGCTGGGCCGCTGGGGCCGCCGCCTGGCGCCCTGCTGACCCGCACTTGGCAGGGGAAAGCGCGGCGTCGGCTGCAAGTGCGCCGGCCGCTGCAGCAGGTGTGCCTTGGAGCTGCAAGAGCCGAGGCGGCGGCACCCTGTCTGTGTATCCCTATGCGGTCACGCAGTCTGCTGACAAGGCTGAGCTGTAAACAGGCTCCGCCTCGTTGGGCCAGCCCCAAAGCGCACGGCTCCGCCGCGGCGTGCGGGCCGCTGGCATGCGGCCAGGCTGCTGGGGCAGACCGCTGCACATTGTTCGTGAGGACATGCACCTTGTGAACCTCCCCTAAGCGGAATTTGGGACAGATCTTGTGCCTCTTGGAGGGCCGGTCCCCCATGCCTCCACCCCATGCCCGCCGCAATCAACATCGACCCTGCCAGGGGCGGCAACGCGCGAGCCAAGCATCATGTCAGCGTGGTCAGCGGCGCTGTTGCAACCTGTTGTCTCTGCATCCCTCGGAATCCCTCACCTCTGGTGGCAGTCAGCCAGGGTACGTGTTAGGTCAGGGTGTGCTGTGGTGCCAAGCTCGGCAGGCTAGGGTTGATCGTGCGGCCCGGCCGTTTCTGGAAGCTGCCGGACAGCTGCAGAACTGCAGCATGCGCACGTGGGGACAGTCACTGGTCCAGCATCCTTCGTCGGTCGTATGCACCGCTGCTGACATACGCATGACTCGGGATGTGCCCCGCCAAGGATTGAGATGAGTCTGGATGGACAGGGCAGTGCACACCTCTACTTCCAAAATTGCTGCCTGCTGATCAACCCAGGATTCAGGAACTTCCAAAGATACAGCCCAGGGCCGCAGCGGGGTCCAGGCTGTGGTGCGGCCCGCCAGGCGCGTTGTCGCGCTTAGGTCGTGCGTTGTGCTGGCGGCCCGACGTCACCACCTGCTGGGTGCTGAGAACGGTTGGCCGCCTTCAATGGCGGATGGCTCGATGATGACTCGCACTGCCTGCGAACAACAAAGTCTACATAGCCACGCAACGGTGTACACCAGATCCGCCAGCCCCGCTCGCTGCTGCACGCGTCGCAACCACACAGGATCGGCGTCTGCAGCGTCTGGAGTGCGTCGCCACCACCATGCTGCAGATTTAGTGACGCTGCAGCCCAGGGAGAACAGCTCGCGCGTCTGATCTGGGCTCGTGCAGCACGATGCAGCCCCGCATGGCTACGTCTAGGGCGCAGGTGGAGTGGCAAAAATGCCTTGAGCTGGAGAAGAGGCTCAAGGCGGCTCTCAGGCAAGCGGCGTGCCACGCACGGCGCCATGCAGCGCTGCGCCGTTCCACGCGCTGCCCATGCACGAGCAACTGGGTCGCCGCCGCCCACACTCCGCGACACTGTCGCCGCTGCTTCGAGCCGTAATGGCGCCGCATGCCCCGCGTGCTCTCATCTCAACAGCCGGTTCCCAGCTGTCCCTACCTGCCTTCCCCCACGCACCCCGACCACCCTCACCACCCACACGAACCACACCACCCCGCTACCCCAGGAAGCAGAGCTTCTACGACGCCGAGCCCCGCGCCCTCCGCCAGCAGCTGCGCGGCGGCTACGAGGCCCTGCTCTTCCTGGACGCCGCCTTTGCGGCTGCGAACGACGTCGAGCAGGCGCTCTGGAAGTCGGTGTTCTACCGCCCCATTGAGGAGTTCCGCGCGCGGCTGCGCAAAGCGGAGAAGGTGCGCGGCCCCGAGTATGTGACGCAGACGAGGGCGCGCCGCAGCTGGGGTGCTAGCCCTGCGGCGAGGCCGCGAGGAGGAGCAGGGGCGGCTGCGCGGCACGTTCGTGCGGTGTGCGCTGAGCTGGCTGCCCGGCTTTTGAGCTCGGGTGTGTCTGGCGCTGCGATGGCCAGCAATCCAGTTGCGGAGGGTTCCCATGGCAGTGTCTGTATCATATTGTCCTGTCTGACAAGTTGGCAATGAGTCCCACAAAGCCGCGTCCCCCATGGTAGGTCGCCGGGCCGCCCAGCGACCTCACCCTCCTCACGCAACCGTCGCCCCTGGCCACAGGCCGGCGAGCCTGCACGAGAGCAGCTGAAGCGTACCATCGCCGCGTTCCTGAAATTTCTGGAGGACGCTTCGCTCTTTTACAAGAAGCTTGTCGCGCAGCTGCAGGGCGCCTACGGGGAAGTCGGCGTGAAGCTGGACATCCCGCCGGCCGCGGCGCAGCAGGTCGCGGCGGCGCTCGCGGCGCTGCGGCAGCAGCAGGCGGCCGACGGCGGCGCCGGTGGGGCGGGCGTGGGCGCGGGCGCGGCGGCGGCGGACGCCGGCGGCCGGACGGCGAGCGGCGGGAGCATGGCGGGATCCGCAC
>NW_014013156.1:0-1311 GCF_000611645.1 Monoraphidium neglectum | reverse complement strand
GATCCGCACCTCGCGACCCTAGGGCGAGCATCCACAGGTGCCTGATCTACCTTGGAGATCTGTCGAGGTACAGCGCCCAGATCTCGCCCAAGGCCGCCATCCTCGGGGTCCCGCTGCCGGGCGCCGCGGCGGCCACGCCGCCGCCCGCATCGGCCGCCGCTGCCAATGCTGCTGCTGCGGCGGCGGGGCGGGCGGATTACCACCGTGCGGCGCAGTGCTACAAGCTGGCGGCGCGCGTACTGCCGCGGAGCGGCAACCCATTCAACCAGCTGGCTGTGATGGCGTACTTTGCGGGGGACGAGCTGAGGGCGGTCTATTACTACTTCAGGTGACGAGGGGGAGTGATAGTTTTCGAAATTCGAAGTACAGCCATGGGGGGTTGACCAGCAACGCCCGGCGACCAGCGACAGCGGATGCGTATTGGCAAGGTGGCAGTATCTGGGGCAGGCGGCGGCGAAGGCAGGGCCGCGTTCCCAGTGTTGCATGCGTGGTCCAGCGGCGAGGGCAGCCGGGCATCCTTGATTTGCTCCCCCCCCCCTGGACCCCTCACAACGCCCTCACTCACATGATTGTGAATCGGCACCCCGTTGGCTGCAATCGAACCATCCTCAAGGTCCCTATGCGTGGCGACGCCCTTTTTGACGGCAAGGGAGAACCTTCTGCTGCTGTTTGAGCAGAACAGGGCCAAGTGAGCAGCGCGCGAATGCGAGGGAGCCAGGGAGGGAGCACACCTTGCTTGTGGTGTGTGTGTGTGTGTGTGCGTGTGTGTGTGTGTGTGTGTGTGTGTGTGTGTGTCGCGGTTTTGAGCCTGATGAGCTGCCTGACGCCTGCTCTGCAGGCAGCCATGCAACCCGGCGCACCACTTCGCGCGGCGACCCCGCTCGAGCAAGGCCAGCCGCCGCCTGCATCTTGATTGCGCCACACGCCCTGCCCTGCCCCGCATCGCGCCCCTCGGACCCAAGGGCGGCCGCTCATCTTCCCGCTGCACAGGCGCTTCGCATTGCCAACGCCGAAGCTGCACCCCTGTTTCCCCCCATTCCCCCGTTCCCCCTCGCAGGTACTCCACCCTGCCCCCGCCCCCCGAGCCTGACGCATCCTCCCAGCAGCGCCCTGCCGCGCAGCTGGCCCAGGAGGTCTCTATCAGATTCGTGCGGCTGGCTGGGATCCTGTTCGACAAGATCAACTCAGAGGAGTGGGACGCGGCGTGCTCGGGCGCGTTTGCTGCGCTGGCGGCGCTGCTGTCGCACCCGGCCGCCCGCGAGCAGCTGCAGCGCCAGCCGCGCGCCGACGCGGCGCCGCTGCACCTCGTGG
>NW_014013157.1:11511-27505 GCF_000611645.1 Monoraphidium neglectum | reverse complement strand
CAGGGTCTCTTGGATGACCAGTGTGTTGTGGAGTGATGAAGTCTGGCCCGCATGCCTTCAGGCCCAACCGCCACTTGCACATACTAGTATTGTTATGACCCTGACATTATGTTCCAACCCCCGTACAAGCTGGTGGACGGGCTACCTGCGCAGGCTTGTCATTGCATTGTTCTGCCCCTCCCGTTTTCGCCGCTTGGGCTTCACCCCTCAAAGCCTGGGGCACACAGCCGCAAGGTTGGCATGTGAAAGTGGTTCGGAAGAGAGGGTGTTGCTTGCAGGCCTGGCGGCGGGCAGCATCTGGTGAAATGACCGCCCGCACGACTGGCGCCAGCGGCAGAGGCAGCACAAGAGAACAGTGGCGCTGAAGGGATGTGATGCAAGGCTAAGGTGCTGCAGGCATGACGCTCAGCCCTGGGGCAGCTTGCAGTTACCGGGCAGCGACCCCATGCCTGCGGCAAACTGCACCACCGGGCTCCAGCCCCACTTTCCCAGGACAAAGCGGGCCAAGCGAGGGTGACCTGCACAGCCACTCGCTCTGTGACTGTGATTTCACGGTCGTGTTTCAGGTGCCTCCCGCCCCATGTGTGCCGAAAGGCACGCGAGATGCAACCGTAAAAGTACAGGGAAGATCCGTCCCTGCCCCACACTCATAGCTGCTGTGGTAGCTGGCGTTGTGGTGCGCAGGTGGATGGGTCACTTACAACACTCGGGCCATGGCGAACCCGAATGCCTTGTAGGTGCTCCTTAAATGACTAACACACAACAGCGACCATGCAAGTGGACACTGAACTTCGGTCGCGGCGGTCGAATGCGCACACCAGGGCCGTGAAGTTGTCAATTCAGGATGCCGCGCAGCCGTAAGTGAGGCGGTGTGGTGCGCTGTCAAGCGGCAAGAGCTGCGAGCGGGAGCCATGCCGGGCGCCTTGCGCGCACGACTGCATGACTGCGGCCCGTCAGCAGGCCGGCAAGCACCCCAAACGTTCAAGGTTTGCACTCCTTCCATAATAAATTAGGTAGTATGGCAGCTCTAAGGCTGCGCAAGCGATGTCACAGCCAGCCAATTATTGGCTTCTGAGTTCCCCCACAGTGGTACCAGTGTCGCGTGTGCAAAGCAATCTTGTTGCCCCCGCCCCCAACACTCAGCAAGACACGAAACAAAACGACGACTCACAGCCTTGCAACATGCGCGCCGGCAGCGCCAGTCTCGGTATCCTTGAGGTTCCGCTCACGCAAGACAAATCGGCCGGGCGCATGCACCCAAAGGCACGCGGCAGCTGCCTATTCCTTGTGCGGCCATGCAGTACACTGATCGGACCAACAAAAATCCTGGCCACTCGGCACATCAAATCACCGCCGCCGCGCGCCCAGATCGTAGTACTCCAGATCATCGATCACCACCCGCGTGCTGCTGATCACGGGCGCGATCACGACGCGCGCCGCGCCCCTGCACTCTGGAGGGAAAGACACCCTGTTCGCCTGCCCCGCCGGCAGCCGCGCGGCGCCGCGGCCGAGCCGCGCGCCGGCCGCGTCGAAGCAGGTGACAAAAACTGTGCCTTCGCCGCCGGGGGTCAGCCCCAGCGTGCCGGCGAGGGCGGCGTCGAGATCTTGGGTCATGATCACGGACACCGGCGCAAACCCTGCGCCGCCTGGCGGCGCCGTGAAAGCGAGGGAGCCGTCCCCGCGGCCCGGCAGCGCAGGGGCGTTGGTGAGCGCGACGGGCTGGGAGTTGATGCCGGTCTGCAGCACGGCGGGCAGCGCGGCGGCGGTGACGGCGAGCGCGCCGGAAAAGGAAAAGTCGCGGTAGGCTGCCAAGGGAGACTCCCCAGAGGCCCCAGGTGTGATGTCATCAAACGTCAGCGTAACGACTGTAAGAGGAGGTGTTGGGTTGAAACAGAGGTTAGGGCGCAGGTGTGCAGCGAGGGTGCAGGGTGGTTGCACGCGTTGAAGAGACAAAGGGGCTGATTGGGCTCTGACGCTTCAAACAGCATGCCGCGGCAGCGCAAACATGGGGCAACAAGTTGATAGGGCAAAGCCGCGACAGACACAGCGGGGACTCACGCCTGCCCGTCGGCGGCGCCGAGAAAGCGAAAACAGGCGATGGCGATGGCCTTCGGCGGCGGCGCTTTGGCTTGGCCGCAGGCGAGGATGCGGCCGCGGTCGAGTCAGGCTGGGCGCCTGCGGCCGCGTTGGTTGCCGACGGTGGGACGGAAGGCAGCACGTCGCCGACGGTCCCCGGCTGCGCTGGCTGCGGCTGCTGCGGCGCCGGCAGCGCCTGCTGCGGCGGCTGCGGCAGGGGCTGCGCGCCGGGTGGTGGCTGCTGCGGGGTCAGTGGCTGTGCTTCCGCTGGCGGCGGCTGCTGTGCCCCGCCTGCACCCGGCGTCACGACAGGCGGCACCGCCACATTGGCAGCGGGCACTGTGGGCGCTGCCGGGGCGGCCGGGATGATTGGCGCGGGGGTCACGACCGGCGCCACAGGCGCCGGCACCGGCGCCACAGGCGCGGGCACCGGCGCCGGCTGCAAGGCGACGGCGGCGGTTCCAGCGCCGCTCGAGACAGGGCTTGTGGCAGGCGCAGTCGCGTTGGTGGAGTTGGCTGTGCTCGTGCCGTTCCCTGTTGCTGCGGATGACGTGTTGGCCCGCCTCAGCGAAGAGTTGTTGGACAAGAGTATGCGAAGGTTGTCCAAGGTGACCTCTGCCTGGGGATCTGGGCGGATGGTCAGCCGCTGAACGCCCGCCTTGAAAGACGCGGAGAAGTTGACCTGGGCCCGGCCAGAGAGCGCACGTGCGGCAGGGGCGGGAGGTGGGGGAGTGACGCTTCTTGGCTGCAAGCAAGCTGGGAGTGGAGTTGGACGGATGGGTGCCATGGCAGCGATGCCGTGGCAGCCGCTGATGCTGCGAGCGGTACTGGCCGCGATTTGATACCAACAGTCGCAGTAGCCCTGCTGGAAATCAGTACTGGGACGATACTGAGTGTAGGCAGCAAGTCAAGCCGTTTGCACACAGTCGTGCCTCGCCCAAAGCGCACGCACCAGCCTAGGTTGTCCAAGCTGCAGCTTGACGTCGATCAGACCAGCGTACGCATCGCTTCGTCGGAAGTCGAACCCGGTCAACACCACGTTGACTGACGATCTGTGGCGGCGCGCGCGTGTGCCGGACAGGAGAGCGAGTTGGGCTACAAGAATACCGCCATGTGTCTGCTTGTGCCAACAACGCCATGCATCCGCTCACGCCAGGACCTTCTTGCGCAGCCTTCTGGACCCTCCCCAAAAACCCCGATTGCCGGTCTCACCTGTTAGCGTCAGACCAGTCGTGTGTGTACGTCACCCAGGCGGACAGGGGTGCGAACGCCGCACCCCAAGAGTCTCCGGCTGGCACAACTGCTGAACCCTCGTCCGTCGTAGGAAAAACCACGGCGTTGGGTGCATTGACAACCCCTCTCAGCGCCCCCGTGCTGACCGTTATGCCGCTGCTGGTCTTGCTGCTGCTGCTGCTGCTGCTGCTGCTGCTGCTGCTGCTGCTGCTGTTGCTGGTGGTGGTGTTGTTGCTGGTGCTGTTGCTGCTGCGGCTGCTGTTGCTGCTGCTGTTGGTTGTGGCAGGGGAAGCTGCAATGCCGGAGCTGCTGTTCGAGGCTGTGGCCACGCCCTTGGATACAGACAGCGTGCTGAAGATCTATCAGGGGTGGGCGCGGCAGAGGAAGCCGGTGCACACATGAGGATGGTGCACAGATCCCCGTTGGCCTTGCCAGCCGCGCTGCCCTGAGGCCAACCCTGAAAGGTCATGTGCCCAGCTAAGATGAACACATGCCCCAAACACACGGATGCACACAACCGCACACATAAACACACACACACACACACACACACATGACCGCGCACATACACCAGTATGCACTCAGGCACGCATGCATGCACGCAGCCTCGCTCTCACATATGTATTGGACCAGGCAAGCCCCCCGTACTCAGCGAGAGCCTCCGGCCGCAGGGGGATCCCGCCCAGATCTGTCGCGTTCCACTTGAAGTAGTCATCAAACGTCAGGTTCACCGCAGTGGCGTTGACGCCGATGGTAACATTCCAAGGCGCGACGCCCTCGTCCCCTGCACCGCTGATGCCGCTGCTGCTGCCGCCATTGTCGCTATCAGCAGAGGCGTCGCCCGAAGCAGCGCCGCTGCTGCTGCTGCTGTTGCCGCTGCTCGTGATATTGTTACTGCTGCTGCTGTTGCTGCTGCTGTTACTGCCGCTGGTGATATTGCCGCTGCTGGTGATGCTGCTGTTGCCGCTGCTGTTGCTGTTGCCGCTGCTGCTGGGCAAGTTGCCCATTGCAGTGGTGATGTTGGGTCCACTGCCGCTTACATTCGCTGCAAGTATGCTCGCGTTTGCCTCAACGCTGGTGTTGGCCACGAGGGGCGGCGAGGGGACAGCTGGCGCCTGATCAGTGGCGTTGGCAGCCGTGGACGTCGCGTTCACGGCTGGGGAGGTGGCGTTCGCCGGCGAGCTGCCACCTGCGGTAGCCCACCAAGCCAAGCAGGGTGGGGGTAGCGAGGCCAACGTGCCAGTGTAAGTCTAGGTTGTATCTCGGACACACTTCGGAGGCTACACTTTCATGCCTTGCAATAAGTTGAGTGAACTCCCAGCGGGATCGTAGACAGGATGTGGTGTGAGGGCACCGCCATTGAAGCATGCGCGAGTCAGCTGACATCATGCACGGCGGAGCCCCAACGTGGGGGCGTGCTCGCGCACCTTGAGCCCACGCAGCTCCTGAGCAGCAGGTAAGCATCAGCAGGAGAACCAGCGCGGTTCGCGGGGACACCACTGCGCTGCTGCTGACCCTGACTGAAGAGTGTGGCTGCTTCTTCGCCATTCTTGACGCCGCCCACCAGCACGCCGCCCCGCAGCCGCCTCCTATTTCTTGATGCACGGCTGGATTGGCTGCTTTCGAGCCACTTGCGCGCATTGTCCGCGGCGACCGACTCCGCTACCTGCTTTCCAGGGTGACCGCGGGTGACTCCGCGCCAGGGTGATGCCAGAGCAAAGTTATGGAGGTAAGTTGCGTCTGGAACTGGCGGGCTTGTAAGGGGGCTGCACATGCAGATCAGCAGTGTGTCAGACGCTGGTTGTTACGGTGCTATCAAGCTTAGCAACCGGCGATGATAGACGAGAAGGTGCTAGGAATTCGGCACGGCATTGCCAACCAGCAGCAAGAGCTGATCGGGCTCGGGTTGTGACTGCTCGTTGCTGCTGACTCAACACTGCGAGGCCCTTGCGGTGGCGGGTGATGCAGCCCCCCCCCTCCTTCGCCACGGGCCTTCAAGCACCAAATCCAGCACGCCGTCAGGCATCAGGGTAATGTCACTGCCTTACATTCCCGTGTGGCCCGCTTCATTCACTTTCTGTACCGCCATTCGCCGCGCAGCGCGGGCGCAACGAATGCGCCTGCCAGGGACCCCTGCCCTCCAAATTGATCAAAGCGAGGCACAAGCTCCCCGCGCCGCCATGCTGCCCCCGGCCATCATCCCACCCGCCACTGGACCAGACAGCCGTCCGCGCCCGCGCTCGCCAGCTGGTTCCCGTCCGGCCCGAACGCCATCTCCGCCACTGCCCCAGCGTGCCCCGCGAAGCTCCCCGCCGCCCGGCCGCCGCCGCGCAAGTCCCACGTGCGAACGGCGGCGTCGGCGCCGCCGCTGGCAATGACGGCGCCGCCTGGGTGCCAGGCGACCGCGGTGACCTCTGCTTGGTGGGCGTCTGGGATTTTCATGGCAGGCTTGCTGACCTGGCGGAGGTCCCAAACAGTGATGGCTCGGTCCATGCCGACGGTCGCAACGCTGACCTGGCAGGGTGGTCGGGTGAATATATGGGTGGCAAGATTAGGGAGCGATTGCATGAGTACTTGAGATGATTTCGAGGGTTGGTGTGTTGAAAGCTGCGAAATGGGTGCGTGTGGTTGACGTGAGTGTGGTTGGCACAGCCTGCTGACACTGCTGCAAGGCCCAGATGGGTGCTCCTGTGTGCACCACCAACACAAAGGTTTGGTCACAAGCTTTGCAGACCCCATCGCTCGACGGAGACCCTGGCCGGGCTGGAGCCGGACGTCCATGAAACCGCCACACACCAACCTGGTCCGGCGCCATGGCCACGCCGCGCACCGCGCCCATGGGCGCGTGCTGGACCGAGCAAAGCTTCTCCTGGGTGATGTCCCACACAGACCACGCCCTGTCCTCGCTGGCGCACAGCAGGTGCACGTCGTCCTGCATCACCTGCCGGCAAGGGTGTGGGGGCGCGGCGGGCGGGGGACGGCGCGCGGCGCTCGGGTGTGTGAGCGGGCGGTCGTCGGTGATGTCGTCTGCTTGTTGCGCGCGTTGTGGGGAAATCATGGCCTTATCGAATCGCTGTGTCTGCCTCGGTATCAGTGCGGGGGTAGGTGTGGGTGCGTGCCACAATAATGCATGCGCCGTGCTCCATATCCAGAAGGCCGATGAATCTTGCTCGACCACCCCCCCCCCTCTCCCACACACACACATACACATGCGCGCGCGTGCACAACACACACGCACACCCACGCGCACGCGCGCACACACACACACACACACACACGCACACACACACACACATGCGCGCGCTCGCGCACCTTGATGTCTGTGATGGCCTGGCTGTGGTGTTTCAAGTGGCTCGCCAGCTCCCTGCTTGCCGCGTCCCACACCCGCACCTCCCCGCTCGCGCCGCCGCTGGCTAGGAAGTGGCCGCGGTTGGACAGCTGCACAGCAGTTGCCCCGCACGCCTGGGGCGTCTGGTGCGCCGCGGGGATGCTCCAAACCAGCGGCACCGCCGCGGCGCCGGCTGCACCCGCCGCGCTGGCATGCGCAGCGGCAGAGACGCCCAACGCCGGGGAAACCCGGCCGCCGGCTGCTGGGGACATGCGGCCGCCAATGGTGGTGCCGCCGGCGCCCGGGAAAGGTGTCGGGCCGATGGTCCCGGAGGGGGTTAGCGCATGGCAGCGCACAGTGCCGTCGGCCCAGCCTGAGACGACCCAGTCCTTGGACAACGCCACGCTCTGCGCCTCGCCGGCCCTAGGGTCGGCGGCCCGCGCCTTCAGCTGGAAGTCCTGCGGGCACCCGCACGGAAAGGCCACCCACTATTGAGGAATCCCCACTTCCCTAGACACACAGCAATTCATTAAGGGATTTCATTGGATCTCGAAACGCATGCATCTCCCGTGCCGCTCCGTCGCCCAGGCCGTCCCTTTGCAGCCTGCCTCGACGTTACGGGTGCACACCCTCAAAGACGCGTCCGCTCACCGCCGCGCCCCAGACGCAGACCGTCCCGTCCGCGCTGGAGGTCGCAATTGCGTCGCCGGTTGTGGAATAGGCGAGCCCCGTCAGCGCCCCCTGCTGCGAGTGCTCGTATGTCGTGCAGGCGCACGTGCCGGCTGCCAAGCCCGTCGTCGTCGACGGCCGGCCGCTGCCGCCACCACTCCCGAGCACCATGTCCACCCTGAGGGTACGCAGGGTCCGAGGGTATATATCTCAATGACCAGCGTCTCGTGTGGGTGGGGTTCGCAGGAGGCTGTAATGCAAAGGCACACTCTGCAATCCACAACGCTCCCACAAGCATGCTAGTCTGGATCCACAGGTGCCGCTGGCAGCAGGCAACGCGGGGCTCACGGGGCATCCCACCCGCACTGACCCCACTTCTGCCAGCGGCTGCCCACCAGTATATGCCGCCTTGCTGCGTCCCCACCAGCAGCCGGCCCGGGACCCCTGCCACCGGGCTGGCCGCGCTGATCGCGCCGGGCACGACAGCCAGCGGCGGAGCGGAGTGGGCCGCCTGCTGGAAGTCGAAGAGGTTCAGGGTGCCGTCGCCGGCGCCGACCAGCAGCTTCCCGCCGGGCGCCAGGCCTGTGAAGCCGATGCCGCCGGACGCGACCGGGTGCATCAGCTGCATTGGCGCCCGCAGCGAGGGGGTCGCCATGTGAGAGGAAGCAAGCCCGAGCGCCCTCGCAGACGCAGTTGACGGAATTCAGGCAGCCAGACAGAAGGCAGGGCAGGGTGCAAAGAGGCTCTCTTGCCCTGGTTGGCATCCGTTAGCCAAGTACGCAAGCGACGTCGGCCTGCCTCTGGGGCGGCTCAGCGCGAGTGCTGCCCGGCCGCGCAACAGATAGACCAACCTGCATCGCCCGCCGTGCCACATTGATGGTGATGACATCCCCGCTTTCAGTTCCAGCAAATAGCCAGGCGCCATCAGCGGAGTATGTGAGGGTCGATATAATCCTGGGATCCATGAATAGAGTATTGGCAGGTTGAGCGTGGAGGTGGTGTTGAAATTGTGAGACGCGTGCTTGGCAGCAGGGACATTGCCAGCAAGCTCTTGTCTGGCATGCGTGCGTGCGCGCATACCAATCATGTGTTTGATTGGTGTGTTTGATCCACCCACCCTGCAACGCACGGTGGCAGACAGCCCTGCGCACCTACGCACGCTGCCTGGCGTGATCCGGTCGTGGCTGATGAATCCCTGAATCAAGCGCGCGCGCGGTGGGCACGCTACGATGAGGGGAAGTGCCGAGCCCGTGCATCCAGAAAAATACACAACTGCTGCTGTTGTTAAAGCCGTCCCCAGGGGCTGCGCTGCGCCACAATGGCATTCCAGCCGAGCGTGCAGACCAAACAGACGAGCAAAGCGCTAAGCCCCCGCTGCAGCGCCACTTGAATGCAGGGCCGCCGCCCGGGTTCCTCAACCACTTGGAAGCGAGCCCGTGGGCGGTCGTTCTCGGCAGTTGCTTGGCAGGTTCCCACCTTGAAAGGGTCGACAGTCCACAGATACACATGGTGGCCTGCCGCGGTCGCAAACTCATAGCAGGGGCCCTTAGCCGGGGACCACGCCAGCGCTGCGACGCGCTGTAATAAAGAATTGCAGGTTGGCGCATGCAGGCAAAGGGTGGCGCGTTGGGGAGGTGGGCGTACGGCGCAATCGAGTCTTGAAGTTCAACGATATGCTTAAACGTGCCGTTTCTGCTCTGCAGCTTGCTCTGGTTTGGGCCGATGATCCTGGCAGCTTTTGAGTGCTGGGCGGGCTTGGCAGTCACGCAAGCAAACGCTGCAGCACGCACGTGTGTGCACAACACAGCTGCGTTCCCCGCCTTTGCTCACTGGGGTGTCCTCTGGGAGCTTCGAGGTGGTCACAATCTTGCCCGTGGCGGTGTCCAGCACAAATACGCGCCGCTCCCTGTTTTGAGGGGCGGGCCGGGAGGGGGGGGTGCGGCGGTGAGGGTGGATTCGGTGCACAGGCTGACAAACTGGAGAGGGGCCGTCCCCTCTCGATTGGTCGGCTGCCGTCCAATGCCAAAGATGGCAGCAAACCTCCAGGCACGCAAGGGCGTGGTTCAAGGCGCCGCCGGCCGACGCGCAGCTCACGTCTCGCATCCGATGGTGGCCAGCAGCCGATCGTCAGCCGAGAATCCGACCGCCACGACCTTTGATTTTTTGTTGGATTATGTGCGTGTGTGCGTGCGCGCGGGGGCGGCATGTGTGCGTGGGTGCGTGGTCACGCACGTGTGTGCATGGGTTGTGTTGTGTGCAAGCGCATGTCTTGGGGGTGGGGCAGAATGTAGACAAGCAGGGCCTATCTCAGGTCTGCCGTCACACCCTCGCTCTCTGCTTCCGCATGCTGCAGCGTTCGGGGCAGGCTGGTGTGTGGATGGGTACAGGCTTTGAAATGGGGGTGCAGCGGCTGTCCAATCGCCTGAACCCCCAGAAACGGGTAAAAGCCCCCCCAGAAACGGGCCGAGCAGCTGCACCCCCATCCGTCCCCCCACAGCCTTCGCCATGCTCCCCCCCCTTCATCGCAGGCCACCTCGATGTCGTGCTCCTGGAAGCGGCTGCGCTGCGCCAGCCGCGCCGTGTCCCAGACCACCACATCGCAGTTGAAGCCGCGCTGGGCGGATGCCAGCATGGCGCCGTTGTGCTGCGGGCAAGCGACACAGGCCAGTGAGGCGATTCATGTGAGAGGAGATGTAGGGGTAACGAAGCAGGAGGGCGCCCCGCTGTCAAGTGCATCTGAAACGTCCAACGTATGAGCGCGTCTGCCTCCTCAAAGCACGTGAGGGAATTCAGGGCATGGTTGCCGCCCCGTTGTGAGGCACACATTCGTGCGCTGCAAGCCGTGCAGAGCCCGGGCCGGCCTCGGCAGTAGCAGCATCATCCGTGATCCCCCAGCCACGTCACGCAGCGCCCGCGCACCGATAGGGCAAACGCAGATATCTCCCCGTCGTGACCCCTCAACTGCAGCTGGTGCGTCGGATTGGACTGCGCGCGTGCATCGTGTGGCATTGGGGACACTGTGTCGGGCAGTCACGTGTTGGTACAAGGGAGTGCTGCAAGGGGCGGCTGCTGGTCATAAGCACGCATGGGGGGACAGGCTTCCACATTGTAGGAGCGCTTTCTGTACTGGCTTGTGCGCTGCTGCTCTTGTACGTTTTGGCCTACTGGCTCCCTGCTTGCTGGCTGTTATAGTGTGCCATCAGGCGGGCAGCTAGAAGTCGAATCACCCCTGAAAGCACCCCCTACCCCCAATGTCCACCCAGCTGCTCACGCACATCATAAACGGCCACGATGCCGCTGGACGCGGCGTAGAAAAAGCATCCCGGCTGGGTTGGGTGCGCCTGCACGCTGCCACCGCGGAGTCTGCCGCTGCGGTGGTGGCGGCGTGTTTGGGGGGGGGGGTGGAAACGGCCAGTTCAGCACGCTCGGGTATCCTTGGTGGTGCGGACTGCCACATGTCCTTGCAATCTGGGGTTGCATCCTGGGCTGTGGCAGATGCAGAATCTGGGCGCGTGAGATGCGTGCATGCGGAAAAACCTACTGCAAGTCTAGGATGCACTTACTTGAAGCCCTTCACATGTCGCAGCTGCAGCTGCATCCTTACCGCAGAAAGCCAAAGAAAGTGACGCTCTTCCTGCTGCAGCGCCCGACGCTCTGCGATCCCAAGCACAAACAAGGGCCGTACAGAGCGCTGGGCTCCTGCGGGTTCGCTTGGAAAGCTATGTGTGAACGCAGCAGCGGCACATCAGCGCAGCGTGCGCTGCTTGACTGCTGTTGTGCACTGTGTTGACCTGGCGCGCCACCAGGCACCGTTGGATGGAACGCCTATAAGCTTTGTATTTTATTGGACATTGTCCAACTTTTGGGCCAGCTTGCGCGATACACGCCGTAGGGCCGTAATGAATACACACTGGACGATGGTGTGCGATCACCGTATACACTATCATATATTCATTTTTTATTTGCACCAGCTGCAGGGCGCGGTCCTGGTTGGCACGTGATCTGTGTGCTTCTGCTTGCACATCTCATGATGTCAAGCAGCCCGCCCCTGCTCGACCCCGCCGCGTGCGCTATCTCCTCTGGCCCCCCCCTCGCCATTTGACAAGTGCAAGGGTATATTTCGATTTTGCATTATGCAGCCCAGTGATTGCCCTGTATCTGGGCGAGATGCGCCAGTTTTGGCGGGTCACAAGTTATGCAGGGGGGCTCTTGTTGCCTCCAGCAGGCACCACGAAGCATGTGGATACGGCAGTTACAACCTCGTACAGCGGCCATGTGAAGTTACAGAAAAATTTGTGCTCACCTCAGAAGTTTTGGATATGCTGACACAGGATTGACCACGTGCACGCGCAGATCCAAGCCAACATCCAGAGTGGGGGTGCTACCTTGGAGCATGTGTGGGATCCTGAATAATTTTGGCAAGGCTGATCAAGACAGATGAACAGAGCTGTGCCGTGATGTGAAACAGAAATTAAGTGCGTGGACAACCAACGTGCAACAACACTGCGGTGTGAACACTGCACCGCACCCGCTGCAAGCAGCAAACAGGCGGCGCAGGTGCTGTCAAGTCACTGCAAGCTGTGCTGACCACCAGGGAGTTGGGTGATAGTCACAAGTAGTGGACAAACGGGAGTGGTTGCAGAGCGTTGGCTGCAAGGCGCAGCATCGATCCGTTTGCCGTGCCGGGCACAGTGCCGGGCACAGCAGCGTGGGCGCCCGCCCGTGTAAGGGATGTCGGCAAGGCGCTCCGCAGCGCCAAGCGGAGGGCGGGCGCGCTCCCATGTGCGGCTGCAGACCAGATCGCACACTATCCCATGGAAATCATTCAAAATGAAATAGCCTGGCACGACAGCAAAGCGCAATCATCTGCCGCTCTGTGGCAGCTGGAGGCGCCACGTCATCTCCTCAAGGTTCAGCAGGAGTCAACCCACGGCGGAAGGAAGGCGCGGCGCCGTGGCGCGGCGTGCGCCCGCGCCACTGGGTACGCCTGCCCACACACTGCCTGGTCGGCGGTTTCACTCTGTGGTCCGTGCCGCGTGCTGGAGAAGCTTGACGGACCCCCACCCTGAAGGCAACGGACCCCCACAGCGCAGCGGGCGGCGGGGCAGCTCCCCTTTGCCGCTCGGATCGTCCTGAAAGTGCAAATGCCCAAAGCAGTCAATAGCAGGACGTGTGACCTGCAGATGAAGTAGCCCAAAAAGAAGTCTCCCTGTGTGTCCGCGCGCCGTGCTGTGAGTGGCGCGTGGGTGCGGCAGATTAAAGCTGCGTGACTGCGCGTCTGCCAATCGAAGCCGCACCGGTGATTTGTAGGCAAGCGCAGCAGGCCCGCGGCTGGCGCGTGAGGTTTGGTTTTGTGCTGGGGCAGCCCAAAACAAAGTGAAGTCCGCAAGTACGGGCGACGCGCAAGCACAAAGACAGTGTTGCCAAGTGGTACGAGATCGTGGGCTGCTCCAGGAGCTCAGAGCACAGCTGAATTTGTGCGCGTATCATGGTCGCCCTTCCGCACTGCAGGGGTGCGAGTGCTGCGATGGGCGCCTCTGGCACAGTCCCATTCATGGCCTGCGGGCGCCGAGCTGCAACAGGCGGCGCGCAGCGGTTAGAAACCGGCCCCGCGTCTTCTTGCGTCGTGGGGCGCAGGGTGCAGATGCATGCTGCCCAGGACAGAGCGCAGTGTGTGAGAGCGCGGGCAAAGCTACCGCCTGCGTAGCCAGGCTGTCGCCAGGCACGATTTATTGATGATGACGATGATGATGACGATGTTGTTTGTTATTCTTATTGCGCCCTCCGTGTGGGACACGCCTCCCCGCTGGTCGCCAGCAGAAGCGGCGCCACACCCAAGGCTTGGCCTGCACCTCAGCAACTGCTGAGCACCGCCAAACCCGGCAGCTCCGCACATGCGCCGGAGAGCGCCACCTGCCGCCGGCCCCTCACGGGAGGCTCCAGGTCGGGCCGCCCGAGAGGGTGACCCTTGCGCTTCCGCCAGCCGCAAGCGGGATCTTGTAGGCCGGCGCGTCGTTGCCGATCCTCTGGGCGGCCCCCGCGCTGGCGGTCGTTGTGGCGGGGACCGTGAGCGGGGCGTCGCACGCGCCGCCGCCGCTGGTGATAGTCACGGCTTGCACCTGCGATAGTGTGGTTGTTGCGGGAGGGCCGGCAGCAGGGCTTGGCGGGCTGATCAGATGGCAGGACTGGTAATCGCGCCTGGGCTTAGCTGCCTTGTCAAGTGGCGGGACGTACCTCATTGAACCCAGCAGGGCTTGTCCGCTGGGAGGGCACAGGGCAACCTGAGTGGCCAGCACCTGTGGCAATGTAAGGCGGATGCGCCAAGCCAGCCCGCACCTGCTTGTTGGGTGCAATCTCAATTTTGTAGGAGAGCTTGCAGGCGTCGCGTGCCTCTCGCTCCTTGAAGATGGCGTAGAGATCATCAAGCTGCGGTTTTTGGGGGCATGTGGTGTGTGCGCGCGTGTGCGTGTGTGCGTGTGTGTGTGTGTGTGTGTGTGTGTGTGTGTGTGTGTGTGTGTGTGTGTGCATGCACGCGTGCGTGCGTGCGCGCGCATTTGTGCGTGTATTTCTGAATGGGTATGGGTGGCTGCAGGCGATTTGTGATTGTGTCACGAGACGGTGTATTGATGTTGTTAAAGAGTCTATATGTGTGGGGTGGGGATGGAAGAACCACTCGGAGGGCAAACGGTGCTCCATCCAAGCAGATGGCAAGGCCAAGGGTCCCCCCTCTGATGGGGCACGCCGTACGCGTAGCGGCAGGGCGACAGCCAAGGCCGTGACGTCTGGCAGCGGAGGTGCAGCCCAGGCGCACCTTTTTGGACTGCACAGGCCAGTTGACTAGGGCGTGGAACTCATTAAGGACCCCGGTGATCCAGCGCATAGCCAGGCTTTGCCTGGAGGGGGAGAATAGTGGCAGTGGTGTGTGTGCATGTGTGTGCAAGGGGGGGAAGGCGTTCAATGGGATCAACTTGGGCCTCCAAGGCTCGACCCGTCAGGGGTGGCCGGACTCACACGCATGATTGAGAACGTCCCCGGACCTTGGACAGTTCCGTTCTTCCTCATTTGCCTGCACACCCCCGCACCGGCTCACATGCATGGACACCATGCACACGCACCCAACCCCAACTGCCTTACCCAGCCACTCACCCTGTGGAGTCGACGGCCAGGTTGGCCTGGTGCATCATGTATGGGTCGTGCTTGAGGGCGAGCAGCCCCTCCCTCACTACCCGCACCGCCTCGCGCTTGATGATGTCAGCGATGGTCGAGTAGGACCCGTAGTAAGGCTGGTAAAGGTTGTTGTACAAGCGCTCGATCTGGGCGGCGTTGGTGCAATTGTAGTAGATCTCTGCAGGGGTAAGAGGAGGTTGGGGCCAGCAGTAAGTACGGAACGGGTCCAGGCTTGGAGGGATTCGCAGTCGCACGTATGGTGTGGGTGGTGATTTTATTTTCTCCCGGCGGGGTGCTCCATCAAACACGCCCTTTTCCTCCAGGATTATGGATGGATCCAGCAGGGGTCGAAGAAGCGGTTGATGTTGCAGAAATCAAAACATGGGCGGTCAATTGGCCTGCGCCATTTGCTCGCCCAAACACGGGTCCGCACCGCAATAAACAGGATGCAAGACGCACCACTGCCGGTGCAACAGCCTGTCTGCCGGCGTCTACACCCCCTGCTCGGGTGGGCCCGCACCGCTCACCAGTGGCAAAGCGCGGCAGGAAGGCGAAGCCATCGTAGCCATTCCTTGCCTGCGGAAGTGCGTGTGCGCAGGTCAACCTACGGCTCACCCAGAATCTGCAACATCCAGATGCAAATGCTCAGCTGTCAGCCAGGTCAGTCCGTGCGGGCGTTCTAGCTGCTCGCTGGCTGCCGGCGCTTTGAAGCACCTAGAACGCTTCCTGGCACGCTCATCACTCAGGTCACAATCGCTCACCGCGTTGGAGTACAGCATCTGGTATGGGTGCTGCTGGTTCTTCAGGTGCTCCCACGTGTTGTCGCCCGTCGCGCACTCCAGGCCGGCCGCCCTCAGCGCGCGCAGCGCGTCGCCGTTCATGAGGCCGCTGATCTGGGGCGTCACCATGCACTTGTTGCTGGAGGTGGGCTTGCTGGCCAGGTTGAGGTGCGCCTGCAGTTGTGGCGCGGGAGGAAACTGCAAGAGTTGGATTGGTTCGGACTCAACGACTCCTGTCGCTTGCGTGCACGCAAAGTAGTCAGAATCGCCCATTCGCAGAAAACATTGGCTCAGCTGCTTGGCGCTAGCCCCCCTGCCCCCCCGCCGCCCTCATTCAGGAGAGGTGGGATGCAGACACGACATCAGGGGTCAGTGAAGCTCAAGGGATAGGAGAGGACAGCAGCTTGCATCCTCTCTTGCGTCGGCGCCCGCGCACGCACCGCCGCCGCCATGAGCACGTTGAGTCCGATCTGCTTCTCGGCATCATATGTGGTGGCATTGTCCAGGTTCTGTGGGGGAAAGCACCGGCAATTGAGGAGCGCAGCCTTTGGAAAGCTGGGAGAGGGCACCCAGAGCAAGGGCGGGCAAGCGGGCGGCCACACACAGCTCCACGATCGCTCCGTGCCGTGGGCAAAACAGCAACCGCTCCTTCACAGCAGGTGCATCAATCCAATGCAGATCAAGACATGGGAATGCCCAGCAGTGGCAGGCGCCTTGTGGCAAAAAGCGCGTGGGGCGGGGG
>NW_014013157.1:10084-10660 GCF_000611645.1 Monoraphidium neglectum | reverse complement strand
GGGCACCATGTGGTTGAAAGTGTGGTGCGACCAGAAGAACTTTGACGTAATCCCGGACCCGGTAGTGTCCTGGATTATGGCGGCCGCGCGTGGGTCCGCGTTGAGCACCGTTTTGGTCCAACCGGTGGGGGTGGACTGCGGTAATGGTGCACGAGAGAGAGAGACAGAGTGTGTTAGTGTGTGTGTGTGTGTGCGCGTATGTGTCTGAAATACGCCTGTGCCTGTGCACACTGTGAATGTCGCAGCTCAGCCTGGTGTCCACCCAACCTTAGCGGTTTGGATTCGCTTCTGGGCTGATACGATTTTGCAGTGAGAGCCCTCTCGCGCGTGGGGGCAGGTCCGCTTCTACGCACCGCAGGCACGCGATTTGCGCCGTAGCCGGCCGGCTTGGCCCAATCCTTGATGCACTGCCGGCAGAACTGCGGCGCTGATGCAGGGCAGTTGGCAGCGCCGACCGACCAGCAGCTGCAGCCGAGGGTGAAGTACTCTGGGAAATCAAAGCAGCCTGTTTGCCGAGACGTTGCGAGATTGAGCCGCACGCAAGGCGCATCGAGATGCGCACAAATGTGTTTTTTT
>NW_014013157.1:5368-9603 GCF_000611645.1 Monoraphidium neglectum | reverse complement strand
GCATTGGCCGGGCGGATGCATTTGGGGTGGCTGCGTTGCGGCAGGCATGCCGAGCAGTTGAGTTGCACCTGCGGCGCGCGTGCATGCACCCCGCACCTTCGCTGAAGACCTCCAGGGAGGTGGTAAGCCCCTTGTTCTCCGCCATCTCCAAAATGCCGTTGCCTGCGGCGGCAGGCAAAAAGGCGGCGAACTGCTGAGGTGGACGGTGGCGGCCGGGCGGCCGGCGTGGTGGTGCGACCCGAGGTCAGCAACGCAGCACCGGACAGGGGCCGACGCCAGCCAGTGGCTCAAGGCATGAAGGGGGGCCATCAGAATAAGATTGCTCCGGAGCCCCTCCAGGACGGGGCCAGTGCCCACCGTTCCATGGCATCTCCAGCCTTTGGGTAGGGGGTTTGGTAGGGGGGAGAGGGATGCAGGCGTTGGGGTGCGGTGAGGCCGGGGGCAGGGAAGGGTCCTCGCTCGGCGGGCGGGGTCTAATAGAGAGCACGGCAGGTGGGCGCACCCCCGGCGTCAGGGGCGCGACGCGCAACCACGCGGCCCTCCCGCCCGCAAACTGTGGTGCCGCCGGCGAGACCCACTTGATGTCTGTGCCCGGCGGCGTGTTGGGCCAGCCGGCGACTGTCTGCTCCTGATACTTGACCTGCGCGTTCCAGTCCGCCACGCTGCAGCGGTACGTCTTGTTGTCGGCCTCCGTCCCAAGGAACACGTCATCCATCTGCGGGATTGCGTCAAACGTCATTAGAATGACACCACAACATGACTTGGTCAAAGTCAGGTCAAATCTTCAGAGTAGCGTTTCTTAGGGAAACAGTGGGCAGAAAATGGGAGCTCCCTGACATGCGGTGACATCAACGGCGATACCAGCCCCTGGACAGCCAGCAGCCGGTGATGTGTGCCAGACCTAAGGAGAAGCACGGCGAGGTGGAGAGCAGACGAACGCGGCCCCACCTGCACAGACAGCAGGGCGCGGCGCTCCCCCGCGATGACGCCCTGAGTCATCCAGGTCACGGCCAGGTGCGACAGCAGGACGCAGGACGTCGACCAACCGGCGCAGTCAAACACGAACGCCATCGACTCGCGGCCGTCCCCGTATCTGTTGTGTGGGGGTTGGGTGCCGTGTTGCGAGGGGGTGTGGGCGTGTCTTGGTGGATGCTCGGCTGGTTGCACTGCGGCCTCGCGCCCGCGCACTGGTGATTGGCAACAGCGTGGCGGTTGGTGACAGCAGGGCGCAGCCGCTGGATTCAGGCAAAGCATTTCATCGGCTCTCACTTGACAAGCGTGCCGACAACGCCGTCGGGGGTCTCGAGGATGGAGGTTGGGGTGCACGCGGGCACCAGGCCGGTGGTGGAGAAGTCGGCTGCCCATATGCCGCAGGAGGTCTGGGGTGTTGCCTTGATGCCGGGGCACCTATGTGTTTTGGGGGGGGGGATGCATGTATGGGTGTTTGTGGGTCCGTGCACGCGCACGTGCATGCATGTGCACGTGTGCAGCTGTGCGTGGGTGGGTGAGTCAAGGCGAGAGCGCACTGAGGTTTATGTGACCTGCAGGCAGGTGGCCATCAAGGTGTACAGATACCGTCATCAATGCCACGTCGCACCCACGCGTGCTCAACACACGCAGCTCCACCGTCATGCGTTGGTCTAGGTTGCTGGATCCCCAGCCCCTCCATGACAAAAACCAGTGAATATATATGTAATGCAACAATGTGTGCATCCCAGACCGTCTAAGCAAGAACCACCTACGCGTCCCCCTCCAACCGGCACATGTGCACACGCAGCCACACAGCCACGCAGCCACGCAGCCAGCCACAGCCACGCAGCCAGCCACAGCCACGCAGCCACACAGCCAGCCACAGCCACAGCCACAGCCACAGCCACAGCCACAGCCACAGCCACAGCCACAGCCACAGCCACAGCCACACACTCACGCACACAGCCACACACACACACACACACACACGCACCCATGCACACGCACCCATGCACACGCACCCACGCACATGCACGCCGGCAAGCACACACACAGACACACAGCCCCAGCTCATCCTCGCCCAACCCCCACCTGTACAGCCCCGACGTGCTCAGCTGCGCCGTCGCCCTGATCCCCGAGATCCCAAGCGGCGTCGCAGCGGTGAACCCCATCGTCCCCGCCGCAGCGCTGCAGGCCGCATAGTTCGGGTCCCAGCCGACGTTGGACGGCCACACCCCAAACTTCACACTGCGCGCGCCGGTCTTCTTCTGGTAGTCCCAGATGAGGTTGACCTCCGCCTGGCGCAGCTGGCCGGTCGCCTCCAGGTTGGGGTACCTGCCGAGCGGCGGTGTCGACAGAGGGGTGCAAATCGGGTCTCGCCTGTCAAACTTGTGTTTTGTAAGCCCCCCGACCGCGCACACCGCGCGCCCTGCGTGCAGGTGCTGCCAACTCTTCACGCCGGCGAAGCTTCGGCGCAAACCATGTCAAGCGTGCGAAGAGGTCAAAGCGGCGCGCGCGCACGTGCGTGGCATCGCGGCTCACATGACGAAGCTGCTGTATCTGCCGGTGCCGTCGGGGTTCCAGAAGAGCGCCTGCAGGTCCAGCCGCGGCGTCGCGTCCTGGTCGAAGCGTACGACGTCGTGGGGTATGCCGTATGCTGTCAGGGTCTGGACGATGAAGTCGGTGGACGTGAAACCTGAGGGGGAGGCGGCGGCAGCGCCACTTTGTTGTGCGGTGCGTCGCCTCAAGCAAGACAGCGAGGGCGCAGGGCAGACCTGCCAGCGCGGCCGAGTCAACCTTTAGTTGTGCAATGGGTTGTGCCGGCAGCGTATGGTGACTTTTTCAGGCACCACCCCTCCCTGTGTTGCAACTCGCCCGCGCGAGGCGGCCGTGCCTCGCGTATCGAGCTAGGCGTGAAGTTCTCACCGGGAACCGTCAGGATGAGGACCCGGTGGTCAATTACTACGGTCCGGGGGGGCGGCGGCGGCGGCGGCGGCGCGGTGTCCACGCCCGCAGGGCCGCTGGCCATCCAGTCCGTGGCGAGCTTGGTGAGTGTCCCGCAGGTGGCGCTCCAGTCCGCGCAGTCATGGACGAAGCCCATGGTCTCACGGCCGTCGCCGTACCTGCAGGGCAGGTGAATGGGGGGGGGGCAGATAGGGTGTGAGGAAAGCGGGGGGCCGATGTGCGCTTGGGCGGGGGAGGCAGGTTGCGCGCGGCGTGCCCGCCAGGCTGCTGGGCCGACGAGGCTGCTGGGCGGGCGGGCGCGACGAACTCCTTAGCTGGTAAACCTCGGCCGTCCCAAGGGGGCTTTGCGCAGAATGTTGTCTAAGGGGGGGCCTCACTTGACGAGCACGCCGGTGACGCCGGGGTTGGCCCAGGCCGGCCCCAAGGCGGGGGCGGCGGCGAGCGTGAGGATTGGTGTCGGCGTGCAGGGGGGGATGATGCCGGTGCCGGCAAAGTCGTTGGCCCAGATGGCACAATACGTCATGGGCTCGGCCAGCTTGCCGGGGGTCCTACGGGGGAAAGGGTGCAGCAGCGATGAAGGGTGGGGGTCATGAAAAGGGGCGCCGGGGTACAGGTCACGTGCACAGCACACAGGCGGCAGCCGGCTGGAGGTGAGGCGACTGGCACACTGTGCTGGCAGCTGGCCGGCTTCCGGCGGGCTGCCGTTGCTCAGACCCACTGGCGGAGGGTTGGACGGGCTGTGGACCGAGGCTTTACTGGAAATTACCACGAGCTCGTAGTGTGGCAAGGGGGCCGGCAAGAGGCAGGGCAGTTGGTGAGCAGGCTGTGGAATCGCACACGTGATTGCAACAAGGCTCAACGAGTGTCGTGTGCGATCACGACACTCGTTGAGCATGAGTGAGTTTTGGAACGTCATGCCCCGCCGACTATGCTGCTGCCGCGCGCCAAGCCCCTGCGTCTGCGCCCACCTCCAGAGCCCGTTTGCGCTGAGTGCGGCGTCCAAGGGGATGCCCGACGTGCCGAGCGGCGCGGCCGCGGTCAGGGACATACCCAGGTCCTGGCTGCCGCTGGCGTCGTAGGCGGGGTTGAACCCCAGGGTCGCAACCCAGGCGCCAAACTTGGCGCTGCGGACGCCTGTCTTCACTTGGTAGTCCCAGAGCGTGGTGACCTCGTCCTTGGTCAGGTCGCCGATGGCCTCCAGATTGGGGTACCTATCGGTGCGCGCGTGGGCGCGGGGGACACGGCATACAGGTGCAGCTGATTGGCCAAGGAGGGTGGGGGCAGATGAGCCGGCGCTCTGC
>NW_014013157.1:0-5280 GCF_000611645.1 Monoraphidium neglectum | reverse complement strand
GGCCCCGAGGCCTGTTGCCGGCCGCGCGAGGTGCGTGTGCAGCCCGCCCTCCAGCCGAATGAGCCGATCGGAATGGGCGTTGGCACAGTCGAGCAGCCTCGCGCCCGCCCTCGCACGGGCTGGCCGGCGGGCGCAAATGGCTCACATGAAATAGCCGCGGTACTTGCCGGTGCCGTTGGCGTGCCTGCAATGGGCGCGGGGTGTGCAGCAGGCAGCGTACCGCCTTCAGGAAGGGCGGCCCGGGCCCAAGGCCGCAGCTAATCCTAGTAGGAGGTTTTCCGGGGGGGTGGGCGCCACGCGGCGGGGGACCGAGACGCTTCGGGCCGGGCGGCGTGGCAGCGCCCCGACAGGCTGCAATGGCCGCGGCCGGGGCGCGGCGGCGGGGCCAGCGCTGAATGTGATTTGCTGCTGTGAAGGCAGGCTGCAGCGACCTAGGCGGCCCGCGACTGGCCTGCGCACCAGAACGCGTTGGTCAGGTTGAGCCGCGGCGTTGCCGCCTTGTCGAACACAACCACATCAAAGGCTATGGTGCTTGATGTGAGGGCATCCTCGATAAACTTGATCATGCGCCACGCTGGAGGGGCCGCGAGGTCGCGCCAACTTTTAGTAATGGCGGGTGTGCTGCTCCGCTGTGGGAGGACCGCACGGCCGGCCCCCCTGCCGTCGACGGCCGTCCACGGGATCCCGCAGCAGGCAAGATATCTGTCTGTACTGTACATCAACAAGCATTCCAGCCTTCACCTGGGCTAACACCACTTGGGTTGGTCAGGATTGCAAATGCGTCGGCGACCCGGGCAGTGGTCGCGTTCGCTGCCTCGCCGCAGGCCGCCAGGGACAGCAGCCCAGCTAGGAATACAAGTTTGTTGAGCATGGTGGGACCAAACCCCTACGTGTCCCGGAAGCAGGCCGCGTTCACACCCCTTAGATTCGAGCGAGTTCAATTCCACTTTTCAACGTAGGCCGCAAGCGACCTGGAGATAAAATTTTTAATGTCAAAAGTGGGGGGGCGACCGTAGCCCAGATGAAGTACGGCGTAGTGACAAGTTCCGAGAGTTCGCAGTGAGGGAGGAGGTGCATACCGTCGACGCTAGAGGAGCCTGGGCATTCCTAGGCTACGCACGGCAAGGCGCTTTTGGCATCAATTGCGCGTATCCCCACAAAATATGCCTTGTGGTTTGTCCGTGCGCTGTCAAGCAGGAAGAAGCCGCGCGTCATGCTCACACGGCGCACTCCCAACACACTCCCGCCGCTCTGCTGGCCACGCGTCGCAACTGCCCCGACTTCCAGTCTCTACATGCTGAATGGTGTGTAGCAGGCGTACATGAGCATTAAAGTGGCAACCTCACTCGCAGCCAACCCTCACGGCTGACCGTGAAGACGCTGCAAAGATCGGGTGTGTGCGCAAGCGGGTTTGTACCGCAGGTGGCAGCGGTCAGGCGGGCTTCACGATGCGACGCGGCCCCAAAGGTTCAGACAGGCAGGCATTGATTATGCTGGTTTCAAGGTGCCTGCTTTGGCGTTTATGGGGGCGGAAGTTGAAGCAGTGCTGCAATGAGGGGAGGGGCTACGAGTTACGATGCAAGTGATTTCACCAAGGGCATTCTGTGTGCTGCAGTGAACTGCCTGCGACCGCCCAACTGATGGACCCGCACAACTCGGCGCAACGTGCCAGGACGCATGCAGGCAGAGGGGCTTCGACCATGGTTGTCGCTCTTGGGCAGCACAAAGGCGGCTGTGTTAACCGCCTTGCAGGCAACGGCCGCGCGTTGCTCCAGGTGGGGCGCCGCTTCACCCGAATCTGCGCGCGTAAGACGCACTATGGCTGAGTGAGCGCGTCCATGCGTGTGCCAACAAGCACAGGGCGGGGCCAAGGGGTACAGCTGCTGCAGCCAGGAAGATGCAGGCCGGCGTTCATTGCTGCGCCTACACATGCGCCTGTCCCATGGTGGTGTCAGTTTCACCGCGTAATATTCATTTACAGGACCTATAACATACACGCACAGCGCTCAGCAAACACAGTTCAGCAGTGAAGGGGTGGCCAACAAGTTGACTGCCAACCTCAAGTGGTGGGGGCGGGCTTGCGGGCTCGAGGCGCTGGGACGGGCTCGACACGCTGGGACAGGGATGCGCTCATCTGGCTGTTGAGGTGCACCGCCTGCAATATAAATGCTCACTTGGCTGGCGAAGTGCGCCCCCTGGACTCAAATGCTGTACGTGCTGCGCCAGTGTCCAGCTGGAGCTTCAGCTACCCGCCAGCTTCGGTACTTGCATGCTGCTGGTCACAGCATGGTCGTGCCCTTCCTGGGAAATTCTTTGTGAAGGGACTTTGACTTTACAACAAGATCGGTTGCATCCAGCGGTTGTGTTCGGACCGTGGCAGTGGGTTGGTGCAGTGCTGCTCGTGGCCGGCGAGGGTGATTCGCCATGGCGCAGGACGGGGAGGTGCGTGGGATCAAGGTGTAGCTTGCATCGGCCATTGGCGTCAAGCCGTTTGCCTACCCGCGCCTGTCCATCAGCTGCAATCTGAGATTTGCCGTCTGGCCGCAGGGCAAGCCGTCCGCGCGTCGTGATCTGCTTCTTAGTATTCAGAAAGAGCAGCAGGCCAAGTGGGAGGATGCCAAGGCGTTCGAGGCGCGTGCGCCTGCACCAGGTGCGCACTGGCAGCAGCGCGACGGCTGCGCGGCATGCTTGTGCAATTGCGCATAGATCTACACTAGAGCAGGGGGTTTTAAGGGGCAATCACCATCATGTCAGCGCCAAGCCGCACCGGGCGCAATTTCACCCCCCGCTGTAGCGCCAGCCCGCCTCTCGGGCAGCTGCCACGCAGTGACATGGCGGAGCGCCCCCTTTGCCTGCGGCCGCCCGCAGGCGAGGCCGCCCCCGAGGGCAAGTTCTTTGGGAACTTTCCCTATCCCTACATGAACGGCCTGCTGCATCTTGGACACGCGTTCTCACTGAGCAAGGTGCCTTGGAAAGTGGACAGGCCCGGGGCGGCTGCGGGGGCTGTCATTGGTCGGCTCGGGACAGCTGCGCTCGCCCTCTGCTGCGGCGCCTGGGCGCTGCGCACACTGCGGCCGGCGTACAGGCTCCATGCGGCCGCGCCGTGCGGCGGGGAAGGCGCAAGGGGTAGCAGTGGCTGCCGCTCAGCATTCGCCTTGACCGAGGGTGCTGGGGCTGAGGGAGGGCCCCGGCTCTTGAAGTCCTCAGGCGAGGGCGCATGGCGGCCGCGGTGCCTTCGTCGGCGGGGACGATGTGCCGCGGTGGGCAGGCGAGGAGGCGGCCAGGCTACAGCGCAGCATCAGGCGCCAGGGAGCGCAAAGGCATCACCCTGCGGCGTAAAAACTATGGCACGCGGAGCTTTCGTACTCATTCAACTACGTCCCCATCACCGCCACCTCGCCCGCGCCCCCCTCATGCTGCTGCTGCCGCCGCTCGGCCCCAACGCCCGCCGCCGCGGCGCCCGCGCCCGCCCCACCCCATCACCCCGCAGCTCGAGTTTGCCGCCGCCTACCACCGCCTGTGCGGGCGGCGCGTGCTGTTCCCGCAAGGCTTCCACTGCACCGGCATGCCCATCAAGGTGCGGCAGACATGACGAGGGGGGGGGGGGCAGCCAGGCTTGGCAGTGCCTGGAGGAGGCAGGGTCATCGTCAGACCAAGGCAGGCCACAGCAGCTGCTGGGCGCTGCTGTCGAAAAAAAGTTACCCAACGCTTCGTCGTGCATGTTGGATAGTTCGTAGTGTTGCCAACCACATACCTGGGCGTCGAAGCATCAATGTTGTATGAATACACATGCATGTATCCAATCAGGCGTGCGCGGACAAGCTGGACCGAGAAATCAGCACCTACGGCTGCCCGCCCGTATTCCCGTCGGAGGACGAGGCCGCGGCGGACGCGGCGCCCGCTGACGCCGACGCCGCTGCGGCCGCGGCCGCGGCGGACGCGCAGGTGGGTCGGCGGGCCGTGCGCGGGCTTGGGGTTGTGGCGAGGCAGCGCGAAGCGGCTGTGGTTTTCGCACATGGGGCCGAAGGGGCGGGGGCGGCGGCTGCGGCAGCTGACGCTCTTGTCCGCGGTGTTTGGGAGGGCGCAGCGCTGGCAAGGGCACGCTGGGTGGGGGGTGCGGCTGCTGGGCCGCTTGCGACACGAACATACGCTTGCGCTCCGCCCTTTGCCACATGCAGGAACGTTTGCACACACGCACGCATGCATACTTACACATGCACATGCACAGCCGCGCACGCCACCAGCTCTTGACTTTGTTTATTCCCATATGTGCTCAATCTCAAATGGCCGGCAACCTGGCCGACTTGCGCATGCACACACAAGATCAAAACTGGTCCTCATCCTGTTCCCGCACCCGGTCCACTTGTCAGGCCGTCAAGTCGGACCCCACAAAGTTCAGCGGCAAAAAGTCAAAGGCGGCCGCCAAGAAGGGCCCGGGCGCCACCCAGTGGCAGATCCTGCGGCAGAGCGGCATCCCGGAGGAGGACATCCCAGCGTTCAGGTGGGGCCTCAGGGCCGCGCTGATTTCAGCACCCCTTCCTTGCCCGGCTTTTTGGGGCCACCTCGCTGGTCTCTTCCAAGGGCGGTGTATAATGTTTGCCTAAGGGGGCTTTGTTGCAGCAGGGCAGTCCGTCAGCCGGGACCCCCAGTGGGGGACTGACCGGCTGAAAGTTGAAACCCTGCGAGAGCAAAGGGCCCTGTACTGGCGCCGTCGCCCCCTTACCACGGGCGCGGCGCAATTCTCTGGGCACGATATTCGTGGCTGTGCATACACACGTAAGGTTGTTGGTTGTGCGCTCACCGGCAGTGATCGGCGAAGTTGCTGATACAATGGAACCACGCACTACACCGGGCCTCGAACACACGCCGCTCAAACCCGGTCGAACCCAAGTCAAACCATCGCGCCCCGTCTCCAGGGAGTCGTCCCACTGGCTGCGCTTCTTCCCGCCGCTGGCGGAGCGCGACATGCGCGCCATGGGGTGCGGCGTGGACTGGCGGCGGGCGTTCATCACGACGGACATGAACCCTTACTACGACTCGTTTGTGCGGTGGCAGTTCTGGACCCTGTACAAGCAGGTGGGGCCGGCAGGGTGTGTGTTGATCGCTGTGAGGGCGTGCAAAAGGGGTTGTGCATGTTGTCATAAGGGCGGTGCTTGTCTGGGAATTGCAGAGGTGTGCGGCGTACGGGTGGGGCTTGGCCGCGCGTCCGAGATGGCGACCCACGGCCCAGCGTAGAGGGCTCCCCCCCTTGACTACCTTTTCCACCCCCAACCCATCACC
>NW_014013158.1:10561-27287 GCF_000611645.1 Monoraphidium neglectum | reverse complement strand
GCGTGCGCAGCCGCGAGGGCCCCGCGGCGCTGGATTGGTGCGTTGCGGGCTCGCCGCGGCGGTCGGGCGCGCGCGCGGCGTCGCAGCCCCCGGCCCCTGTTTTCGTGTTGTGTTGAAAGCTCTCGAGTTATTGCACAGCCACAGGTGCTGTTGAGCGCAAGGAAGGGCGGGAATGAGGAGGGGGAAGGCTGCAGATCCCAGGCGCGGGGCGGCCGCGGGCGCGGCGGCGCTTCCGCGGCCGAAAAGTGGGGATCACCACACAAGTTGTGACGGCGGGGGCGGCCAAGCAGCCTGCTGCAGGTCTGCTGAGAAGCAGCAGCAGTGGGCTGCGCAGCGTTTGCCTGGGGCTAGGAGGCGAGAGTGGCTTTTGGGCATGGCGCGTCCCACAGAGCGGACGAAAGCGCGAGGTGTGCGCGGTGCAGCGGCGCGGGGTCGCCGCGGGTCTGCAACCCGCGGCGCCGCTTCGCCACACCTTTGCCCGCGCGCCGGGTTTCTTGCGCCGGCCCCCGGCCCCCGGCCCCCGGCCGCGGCTGGGCTGGCGTCGTGCGCACTGCCCCATCTGCACGTGCGTCGGGCCGGTGGCCTCTGTCAGTGAGACTATCCACCTGAGTATTGAGTATCCATTATACATCACAGCAGCCCTGGCGCAACTATTCACGTTGACCGGTCGCACAGCCTTTTGAGGGGACGCAGCACCACAACCATTTAAAAACCACCGAGTAAGAGTGACGAGACACACGCTCCTGTGGCCTCCATCAGTGGCGTGGAGGGGCGTGTTTTGGCGCTTACATTGGTAGGAATTGGCAACCATGATACAAGTGACAATGTTGCAGCCCAAGAACAAACGAGGCACTGGCAACGACAGTTGAAATGCTGCCAACGTGAATTACTGCCGGAACGGCCGCCCAAAAACAAAAGGCCCTGAGCATACCCAGTTTACAGCCTGGTGTGGGTGCAAACGCCTCTCGCAGCGCAAGCTCACAATCGTCATCTACAAGGCAGCATGTTAAGCGCAGACGGCGCCCGGAGGCATCAGCACAAGCGTGCCGACTTGCCTCAGAACCACGACACAGCCGCGGCACCGCCGCCACCCGCGCCGCCGCCCCCGCCGCCGCCGACGCTGCCGCTGCTGGCACACGCCGCTGCGAGCCGGTCAATCTCGCCCGCATACGGCGCGAGCGCCCGCGCCGCAACCGCCACCCCCTCCCTGTGCTGCGCCAGCGCAGCATCGGTCGCCTCGCACCGCGGGTGGCTCTCCACCAGGGACGCTTCCCACTCCGCCGAGTATACGAGTTTGACCACGTGCCGCCGAATCCCAGGCTGCAGCAGGAAGCGCCGGGCCGCCGCCGCTGCTTGCGGGTCGCCTGACGCGAGAGCGTCGGCCGGCGGCGGCGGCAGCCGCGGCGCGGGCGGCGGGCCCGCGCGCGCACCGCGGCCGCGGGACTGGGAAAGCCAGGCGGTGAAGCAGTAGCGCGGCGCGCGGCTTGGGAGGACCCTGCAGACATCGCGGCGAGGCGCGCATGAGCTATCACAAGCGCGATACAGAGGGCCGGGCAAAGGGCACGGAGCAAGGTGGGCACGCACTCATTCGCGCCCCCCAGCATGCGCGGTGGCAGGCAGCAACAGCTCTGCTTGCAGCTTAAGCCGGAAGCAGCGGCCAGGCGGAGGGCTGACATTCAACCAGACGCGCGGGCTATGTGGTTGCAAGCAGCCAGGCATAAGTGCCGCCCCAGCGACGCCTGCAACGCGTTGATATCAGGGCGGGGCCGCCACCTGTGGTGCATCTGCGTCGACGAGAACAGCACCAGCCGCCCTGCCAGGGGCGCCACATCGACAGGCGGCGCCTCCGGGAAGGGGTAGAGGCGCAGCTGCCCGCCGTGGTCGGGTGTCCAGCCGTCGTTCAGGTAGAAGATGGCCGTCACCTGGGTGACACGAAATTCGCAGGGTTACGTCAGTGCCGGGCTGGCGTCGGGGTGTGGGCGCCATTAGCGTGACAAGCCAGCGTTGCGCTCGCGAGACAATAAGCCAGCCACACCAGTGGCAGCGGCGCCTGCCGATCGCTGGCGAGGGCTGCCAGGCGCATGTGCTCGCGTCCAGAGCTGCGCGTCCGCCCCGTGGGTGCGGCCCTGGCTCGGCTTGCGCCGCGGCCTCCAAAGCTGGGGCTGACGCACTCGTCAAGCAGGAGAGGAAAGGCAACACTCCCAGGTGCCCACCTTGCGCCCGTCCAGCTCCTCTTCAGAATCTGTGTGGATTGGGAAGGCGCCGCCGCCGCCAGCGTTGAACTGCGCCTTGATGCCGTGGGCGTCCAGGCGCAGCCGCGGCAGGAACAAGCTCAGCAGCACGCCCAGCGAGCCGTCCGCGTCGATCGAGGCCAGCAGCGGCGCGGCCGCGCGCGCCTTGGGGTCCAGGGAGATCTCCGCCTCGTAGATCTGGGACTTGGGGAGGAGGTCTGGGGTCGCGGAGCCGGCGCGCACGAGGTGCGTGCAGTTGGGGCGCACGAGGCCGTCGGCGGAGCGGAGGGCGTCGATTTCGGAGCGCAGGGCGGCGGCGGCGGGCGGCGGGAGGGCGCCGTCGACGACGGCGTACCCCTGTAATGTGTGTGTGTGTGGGGGGGGCTGGCGAGTTATAGTCTAGCCGGCCATGGCTTGCTGCTGACGGGCTTTCAGTGAGAGGAGGGAGTCGCTGTGCATGCGGCTGCGCGGGGCGCCGGGCGCGGCAAGCGCAGGCTGCCCCAGTATGCATGCGGGGGTACCTTGGCCTGCAGGTGCTCTGCCACAGCAGGGGTGATGCACGACTGCATGAGCTGTGTCCATGGTAGCTGCTGCAACGGGGCTGGTGTTGCTGCTGCTGCTCCCGCCGTGTACGCCGACGCTGACGCCCGCCGAGTGCCACACGCCGTCAGCAGCTCGAGCAGCGGCATGCGGCTGAACGCACCGGTCAGCAGTGCGCGGCGAAGCATGGCCGCGCAGAGCATATCTATTATCACGCAAGCAACGTGCTTTTTGCTTCCAAAGCTCGTTGAACTGGTTTCCGTCAGGAAGATCTGATTGATCTTTGCTCCGATATCATCGATCTGACAGTTGACAACAGAACACAAGTGTTACTAGCAATGGGCTTGAGAAGCGCTGTGCGGTGCTTTCAGTGCACTGCAGCTGCCTGGGGTCAAGGTCCCCGGGCCTGGGGGCAGCAGCACCCCTTCAATTCGCAGCAGCATGCGGCGCAAAAGTACTTGGACCTGTTGTTAGCGCGGCTGTGTCCCAAAACCCTCAGCAGCGCAGGCGTCGGCGGCGCACCGCTCGCCGCCGCCGCCGGCATGGGCAGGGCCGCCTTCGCCACATTCACGCCGTCGCGCCTTTACCCGAAGGCCTTCAAATACACCACCGAGGACGCCGCGTTTTGGGGCATCATCGGCGCAAACGTGCTCGCCGCGCTGGCGTGCAAGGCGGAGGCGCCTTGGGCTCGTGAGTTTGTAATGCGGCACATGCGCACGTCGGTCGAAGCGCTGGTGGACGGGCGGTATCACACACTGGTCACGTGTGTGGTGTCACACTACAGCCTAATTCACATGGCCATCAACCTGGCGATGCTGGCGGTGTTCCGCAGAACGCAGCCGCTCGCCGCGGGCAAGGTGCGGTTGGGTTGGGCTCCCGGGCGCCGCGCGTCTGGCACAACCGCAGCCGCCCGGGACCAAGGCTCAGGCGGGGGCCGGGTGATTGCGGGGGCCTGGGCGCCTTTCGGCAACTTACGATGCTTGCCTGGCTCAGGAGGGGTCTGGCCGCAGCGGCCGGCAGCACTCAGCAGGCCCTGCACGCACTCCGGCCCGCAGCAGCGCGCGCCGACGTCCTTGCCTGTGCCCCGCGCCCCCTTGCGCGCCGCCTGCGCGCCGCAGCTGCTCGAGCTCTACGCGCTCGGCGGCGTCGCCGGCGCCGCCGGCCATGCCGCGTACTGCTGGTGGGACGCCGGCGGCCTGCGCTTCGGCACACAGTATGCGCTCAACACGCCCTCTTTCTTTGGGTGCTCGGGCGGCGTGGCGGCGGTGACGGCCTACAAGGCCGTGCTGGAGCCGGCGGCGCTGCGGATGGTGGGGGGCATCATACCGCTGCCAATCCTGTTTGCACTGCCGCTGTACTGCGCAATGGAGGTCAAGGAGGCGGTGAGCGGGGTGCGGGCGCGGCGCCGGGGGTGGGGCCCGGCAGGGGTGCAGTGGCGGTCGCGAAGGGAGAGGGGGTTGGGGGTTCTTCAAGAAGGGGCCGGGGTGCATCCAGGCTTCCAGCCAGGTAGGGTCTTCACGCGGCTGTGCAAGGGCATTGGGCCACCTGTGTTGGCAAGCAGCCCCCCGATAGTCAGCCCTCACGCCCTCATGCCTATCACCACTCCTCTCAGGAGTACTGCGATGGGTACCCCGCAAAGCTGAGCGGCGCGGCGGTGGGTGCGGCCATGGCGATCCTGACACTCTTGACCCGCGGGCGTGCGAGGCCGGCGGGGCCTGGGTAGTGAGGTTGCAGATAGGCGAAACCCTGCGAGAGCTGCCCCGTGGCCGCGGGGCCTTGACCAGAATTTTGACCGCGTCTCATGTGACTTAGTGTAACACAATCGGAAGCATGGACGGCAGGCACGTGAATAGTTCAGCTGATGTGTTCATGTCCCCGACAGAAGCTATCCCAAGGTCAGGACGCTGCTGAGGGACGGATGACGACAGGCGATGCGCCAGAGAGTGGTTGCGAGCCACATCGTCAGAGTCGCTGCGCCGGCGAGGGTTTGCGTACAAAATTTTGTAACATCTATGATATCAACGGCTTTGAGAGCTCGACCGTCCACAGAAGGCTGCTGGAGAGGGCCAGCTGGCCCGTCGGAGGAGCCCCAGTCACCGGAAGGGTGAAGCCGGGATCGAAATGCTTGAACGCTTCAAGCGCTTGCTCGTGCACTCCTAAATCACTCATACGCATTTGCTTCCAACAGCAACTTCACATCATCCACGCGCTACTAGCCACCGGGCTCGCTCATGTCGCAGCCCCACCTGCTTTAGCCCGTGCCCCAGCCCAACCAGGATGTCTGGCGTCAGCCGCAGGCAGTGGTGCTTTAACAAGAAATTCCCTTGCACCACTCAGTGGGTAGCATAGAGAGCAGTGCCACTAGCGATCACGCGAAGCCGCAAGCAAACCTAGGAGAGGATCGTCGCTTTGTCGGACCCTCTGCAATCCGTATAGTATGGCAGCCATCAGCACCTGCCCCTCTGTGGCGGCGCGCCGCTCCACCGCTGCCGGAAGCGTGCCAGCCAGCCGCGCCCAGCGCACCGGCGCCGTCGCTCGCCTGGGCGCCGCCGCCCGCCCCGCCGCGGCTGCCGCTGGCCTGCGCCGCCCCCGCCGCGCGTACATCGCGCCGCGCGCGGACGTCAACGCCGACGCATTCGGGGCCCCGCGGATGCGCGCCCCTGCAGCTTCCGATGCGGCGTCGCGCGCCAGGGAGCCCTCAGTCCGCCAGTTTGACTTTGTCGTCGTCGGCTCCGGCATTGCGGGGCTGTCGTACGCGCTCAAGGTCGCCCCCTACGGCAAGGTGGCGGTGATAACGAAGGACGGTGCCTCAGAGGGCTGCACGCGCTACGCGCAGGGCGGCGTGTGCGCCGTTCTTGACCCACTCGACTCTATTGAGAAGCACGCGCGCGACACCATGGTGGCGGGCGCCTTCCTGAACGACCCCAAGTGAGTTTCTATATGACAACCCGCACAGTCGGGCTGCGCTTGGGGGCCGCATGCGACCAGTGCGTGGGCATGCACAGGCATGCCAGCGCCCAGAACAGGTGTCAACCACGGCGGCCGCGCCCCCGGCCAGCCGTTGCATCCTATGCAGCCCTCCACCTTGCACACAAGCGTCGATCCTGCAACAACCCATCCGCACTGACGAACCGGCAGGGCCGTCGACGTGGTGTGCCGCGAGGGCCCCGCGCGCGTGCTCGAGCTGGTGCAGCTCGGCGCAGACTTCACGCGCAACGGCGACGGCTCCCTGCACCTGACCCGCGAGGGCGGCCACAGCGACCGCCGCATCGTGCATGCGGCTGACCTGACGGGCGCGGAGATCGAGCGCGCGCTGCTGGCGGCGGCGCGGGCGACGGGGAACGTCGAGTTTTTTGAGCACCACCTGGCGGTGGATCTGGTCACAGATGAGGTGGGCAGCCCATTTCGCTATCTTGGTGGGACGCGAATGGCGGGGTTGTGTTGGCTGCGAGGGCGTGGTCATGCGCGCGGCGGTGTGTCGCTGCGGCAGCCAGGACGGATAAGACTGGGTCTTTGGGACAGAGTTCTGCTTGAAAGCAGACCCAGCTGTCAGGAAAAGCAAGTCGGCCGCAGCTTGCGCAGGCTCCGGTTCGGGCACACCTGGGCCCTGGCGCCCGTCCCTGCTGGTTGCCGCAGGGCGCCCTTGTGACCCCTGCTTGCGTTCCTGCGTTTTCTGCCTCGCCGTGCAGGTCGACGGCGCCCCCCACTGCTTTGGCGTGGACGTCCTGGACACGCGCGGTCACAAGATGTGCCGCTTCCTGTCCCTCGCGACGATGCTCGCCAGCGGCGGCGCGGGGCAGGTGCGGTGCGGTGGGCCACGTGGTTAAGCGGGGGCCGCGGGTGCAGCACACGAGGCGGGGTCTATCGGGCACTTGCGCCGGACGCTCTGAATCCGCTGGGCTCCCCCTGCCTTTCCTTGCCGCACCCCCCATACCCCTCGTCCCTTTGTCATGTCTTGCCTGTTCCTACACCTTGCTGCATCACTCAGGTGTACCCCAACACCACCAACCCCCAAGTCGCGACCGGTGACGGGATCGCCATGGCCTACCGCGCCGGCGCCGCTGTCAGCAACATGGAATTCGTGCAGTTCCACCCGACAGCCCTCTACTCGCCGCCGCGCGCCGACGGCGGCGGCGACGCGGGGCGCACGTTCCTCATCAGCGAGGCTGTCCGCGGGGAGGGCGGCGTGCTGCTCAACACGCGCGGTGCGGGGGGACGCGGGAAACAGCGCAAGGGAAGGGCGGGTGGGGAGGCAGGTGGGGAGGCAGCAGGGGGGCGGATTCGGCTGGCCAGGTCCGCCCCACCAGCGGCGGTGCGAGGGCCGGCTACGCCGCCACGCCCGCATGCTGTTTCAGGCTGAGCTCGCGCCCGCATGACACGTGCGCCATTCTCACACAAGCTCGCCCACACAACCCTTGCACTCACATGCGCTCTGCATCTCTTCCTTGAACAGGCGAGCGCTTCATGCCGTCGTACGACGAGCGGCTGGAGCTCGCGCCCCGCGACGTGGTGGCGCGCGCGATTCAAGACCAGATGACCTCGACCGCCTCAGATCACGTGTGGCTCGACATCAGCCACAAGCCCGCGGCCGACCTCCTGCACCACTTCCCAAACATCGCGGCGCGCTGCAAAGAGGAGGGGATTGACATCACGCGGGACCCGATCCCGGTGCTGCCCGCGCAGCACTACACCTGCGGCGGCGTCTCGGCTGGTCTCCGCGGCGAGACGGGGGTGCAGGGCCTGTACGCGTGCGGCGAGGTCGCGTGCAGCGGCCTGCACGGCGCCAACCGGCTCGCATCCAACTCGCTGCTGGAGGGGCTCGTGTTTGCCGACCGCGCGGCGGGTCCGAGCGTGGCGCACGCGGAGTATGCGCTGCGCCGCTGCGGCCGGCAGCTGCACTACGCCGCCGCCAGCGCAGACTTCAGCGGCGCCCGCGCCGCGCGGCCACTCGCGGGGCCCGTGCGCCAGTGGGCGGCCGCCAAGCGCGCCGAGCTGCGGGGCGCGATGTGGCGCGCGGCCGGCATTGTGCGGCGGCGGCGGGAGCTCTCCGAGGCGCACGCGGCGGTGTCTGCGCTGTCGGCCGAGGTGTCGGCCGTTATGGCCGGCCACGGCGTGGCGGCCGGGCTGGTAGAGCTCTCCAACCTGGCCACATGCGGGGAGCTGATCCTGTCGTGCGCACTGCAGCGCAGGGAGAGCCGCGGCGGCCACTACATGCCGGAGTTCCCGGCGCCGGCGCCGGGCGCCCCGCGGCCGTCGGTCGCAGCGCTGCCACGCGGCGGCGCGGGCGGCGTGTCGGGCGGCGGTGGCGCCGCGAGCGCCGGGGCGGGCGCTGGCGGCCCAGCGCCGAAGAAGAAGCTCAAGCGGTCTCAGATCGTCCAGCGCGATCTGGCCGTCAGGTCTACGCCGCAGGACCAGCAGTGATGCGGAGACATGGCCAGAGGGCAGGGCTGGCGCAGGCGCTGGCAGAGGCCCCCCCCGCTCTTACAACACAGCAAGGCAGGCTGGGCATTGTGCCCTCTGCAATGCGCAGCGTGGGAAGGGAGATTCGTGGGGCGGCCGCGGCCCATCTGCCTTGCCGCGGCTGGGCTTTTCGCTCGTGGCGCTCATCAAGGCGAGGCTTGCGCGCCGCACGTGCGCCACGCCTCCGCACCAAAACGGGTGGTGAGGTTTGTTGCCGCGTTGAGTTACAGAGGGGCTGCGAGGCGCTGCCGGGGCTCTGCGCTCTCCTGCGGCTTGGTTGTCAGATGGCTTTTCAGGGGGTTCACAATTTGTTAGCAGCCAAGACTTGATCTGCCGTGATTCGATTCGCATTACTATGCCGTTGGCTTACGCCAGGCGGAGAGGCCTCGTGGCCGCCGCCCTCATCCGCAACCTGCTGTGCATTTCGCGCGTGCGCGAACGGCGCCCCTCGCGTGCCCGGGATCGCCGTGCCGCCCCTCGGCTTTGGGCCCCTTACCAACATCCCACGGGGCGTCCGTCCCACTGCCCCCCGGCCCCCGCCCCTGGCACGCCTCCGTGCGCGCGGCTCCGTGCCGCGCGCATGGCGTGCACTGGGGTTGGGTATTGTATACCACGGCTGCGCTGAACCAACCAGCCAGGTGCAGTCTTGCATGCTGACGGCGATTGCGCGCACGGGCCATGCGGCGCTGGTTTGATTCGCATGTGCTGCACCTGCTTTGTATGGCCCCTTGCATGAGATTCTGCAAGTGTGGTGTTTTGCATGCATGATGCTCGGCTGCCTGAGAAGTGGCAAATCAGAAGTCTGCGCGGTTCAAGGCGCGCGCGCGTGCGCTCGGCTGTGTCGCCTGGCCCGAGCCTGGCAATTGTGGGGCGGGCTTGGCTGCGGCTGCAGGCGCCCGCACACGTGTGGGGGCGCAGGCGGCTCGGCGGGCCTGGACCTGTCTGCGTCTGATTCAACGCTGCTGAGGCTCAAGTTGTACCCATCGCATCAACAAGTAATAAGACGGTGTTGCTCAAAAGGGCATTCAACTGGGGTCCTTTGCAGGATGCCAAATCAGCGTACCGAATTGTGCAGGTGCCGACCTAGTCAGGCAAGCATCTGGCGTGGGGCGAGCCACTACTGGTGGTGTGAGAATGCAGATGTTTGATGGTTTCTGAGTGGGACGCTCCCATTTTGAGCAGGGGCGGGGGCGGCTCTCGCGCCCTGCCGCTGAGGAGTCGGGCACGCCCTACACAGTATGCAAAGTGACACCCCGCCGCCGCCTCATGAGCTATGTGACAAAGAGTGCATGAGACAGCTTGATAGTCCACACGGCTTGATCTCTTTGTTATCGCATTTTACTGTATCGATCACTGAAGGTACGGTATGGGTCGAGCCTTTCAGCCTGTTTAGAGGGCTCGTGATTTTGGTGGATCATCGCCATCGCGCGCAGAAATAAACCCATCTATGAGCGCGATGGGAGCCTCGGGGGCGGGCACTCAGCACAAATACGGTATCACTGCCCCACCACCCGCCCCACGACACCAGGATCCAGCGAGGGCCTCGCCGCTGGTCATCTGCACACACGGGCTGCGCCTCGACCCCAGCGGCCACGTGCAGCTTGGGCCTACAGCTGGGCCATGGCCGCTGTTTCCGCCGACCCTGGCGCCGGCCAGCTGCCCCAGCCCCCTGAGCTGCCGCAAATGGACCCAGTGGCGCAGCGCATCGCAAAGACGTTCGACGCGCGCGCCGCTGGGTGCGCTGCGGCACGCGCCGCAGCAAGGACGACAGGGCGCTCTGCTGCCGCCAACCAGACATCACCCTGCAACCATCACGCCCCAATGGGTGCCCCTTGCAGGCCCTTGTAGGCTCGGTCACGGCCGCAGCCTGTGCCCGCAGGAACCCTTTTGCTCCTGTGCCTCGCCACAATCACTTGCCCAACCCCAAATCCACCACCCCCGCGCCTGACGCCCATCCAGCTATGACTCAGACCAATCCATCCACGGCCCAATGGCCGACGCGCTGCTGGCGCGCGCGGCGCCCGCGGCGGGCGAGCGCGTGCTTGACCTGGCCTGCGGCACCGGCCTGGTGGCGCTCGCGGCCGCGGCGGCGGTCGGCAGCAGTGGGCGCGTTGTGGGCGTGGACCTATCGGGGGCCATGCTGCAGCAGGCGAGCTTGTGTGCACCAAGGGGCGTGCGACGTGACAGAATGCCACAGGATATGCGCAGCATTCGGGCCTTGCCTCGTTAAGGCTATGCTGACCACACCTGCGCCGCTTACCAGCGAGAAAAGTTGGCACGAACAAAGCGGCACCGCAACGCCTCCTCGACACTGTCCCCAAGCACCCTTTGCCATTCCGTCACCCTCGCACTCTGCGCAACTTGCTTGCTTGGTTCAACCAAACTTGAGCACAGGCCCGCGCGAAGGCGGACGCTGCAGGGGTGTCATCCTGGGTGGACTGGGTGCATGGCGACATTGAGGACTACCCATCTCTGACATCAGCGCTGACGTCAGCGCTGGCATCACAGGCGGCACTAGGAGGCCTGGAGGGATCCTTCGACATCATCGCCTGCAGCGCTGCGGCCCCTTTCTTGAGGGATGCTTCACAGGCGCTGCGCCGCTGGCGATCGTGGCTGGACCCCGCCCGCGGCCGGCTGGCGTTCAACAGCTTCGTGGTGCCTGCGAGTGGGTGGCAAAGGCGGGGGTTGTAGGGCACTGGCAGGTGACAGAAAGGTTGCATTTGCTGCTGCCTGCGGACTGGCAGGTGCGGGAAGGCGTGCACGCATCTGTAAGACGTCTACTGCTGTCGCACACACGGCAACAGGCCCCACCCAAACGCCACACCTTCTGCCGCAAAACCCTTTACCCGGCCCTGCAGTCCTCGACTTTGGGACGTTCTGCGACGTCGCAGCGCGCCACGGCCTCGTCATCCCAGACCCATGCGCCCGCCTGGGGTCGCGCAAGCTGGTGCAGGACGCCCTGGCTGCGGCCGGCTTCAGCCGCGTGCAGGTGGACGAGGAGCGCCAGGAGAGGTGGCACAAGGCGGGGTCCCCGCAGGAGTATGCCGAGAAGATGTGGCTGTTCTCGGCAACGGGCAACCCCCACAACCCGGTGGACGAGACCGTGCTGCCACCGCCGGCGCTCGCGGCGCTGAGGGCGGAAGTCGTCGCGGTGATCGCGCGCGGCGCGGCGGAGCGGTTCGAGGAGGGGCGGGGGGTGATGAGCCCCTGCACCCTGCTGCACGTTTTGGCGCGCCCGTGACTTTGCCCTGGAGGCTGCACACCTGCGCCAATTGCGATTGGCTGAGGGTTTTTTCCGCAACATTTCTGAATGTTTCATAAGGATGGTGACATTTTGTTCAAAACGCTATGGTCACTGGTCTCGATGTTTGCCTAGGATCTTCAACAGTAGCGCAGCGGGTTTTGGGCTGTTGCCCAAAATCGTGGGCGGTTGCAGCAACTCTGAGGTGCTGCTGGCGGATGTGGGGGTCATGCACAGATGCGCAATATTTCTTAAGGGCCCTCCAGGCATGTAGCTCATTGTAACGGGCAGCGCCGTGCCAGTGCTAAGCTGATGTGTGCGAAAATGACACCCTTGGCGCTGGTGGCACTGGGCGCACAAGGCAGCTTTCCCACGTGGCTGCTCTGCTGGTATATTATCTAAAATCATTCCCAAATATGATGTTGCATCCAAGCCTTACCGCACCGCGAGTTTCGTAAAGTTGTCATGTGGTTTGATCCTTCGTGGACCCGCCTCTTTTGCCTCTTCCAACCCGCGACTAGACAACGCTGAAGCCGATCGACTGCATCTATGGCCTCGAGGTCCACCGTGAATGCACAGGTGTCACTACGCATCAAAGCCGCCCACCCGCCGCAGCCAAGAGTCACGAGCAGCGGTGGCACATGCGCGCCGATGCCGCTGGCGCTGCGCTGGCCGCCACGTGCAGCCTCAACCGGCAGCTGCATAGTGGCCAAAGCTGCTCCCAGTTCTGGCGCCGGCCAGCCGCCCCAGCCCCCAGAGCTACCCAATATGGACCCCATCGCCCAGCGCATCGCCAGGGCCTTCGACGCGCGCGCTCCTGGGTGGGTATCCCCACAAAGGGATGGGCGACGCCGCCCGTGACAAGCGCGCTGCGCCGGCACCGCAGGCCAGACAATGCCAGCACGGCCGCTTGACTTGTGACTACCACAGTTGGGCCTTTGCAGGCAACTGCAGAGCCTGCTGCGGCCCGATCATCCTCCCCCTTGCATGACTCTCTGCAAAGATCCAAACCACCAACCCCCCCCATCCCACCTCTGCTCCAACCCCCATCCAGCTACGACTCCGACCTGTCATACCACGGCCCCCTAGCCGAAGCCCTGCTGGCTCGTGCGGCGCCCGCGGCAGGCGAGCGCGTGCTGGACCTGGCCTGTGGCACCGGCCTGGTGGCGCTCGCGGCCGCAGCGGCGGTCGGCAGCAGTGGGCGCGTCGTGGGCGTGGACCTATCAGGGGGCATGCTGCAGCAGGCGAGCTTGTGTGCACGATAGTCGAGGTGGATGTCACAACAGGGGCGCCGCTGCGCTCGCACCGCTTGCGGCAAGTGACGTGCTGCGCTCGATCGCTGCCTTGACCATCCCCCAACCGCTCAGGCCTGGATTGTAAGCGACGATTACCAGTGACAATGCATGCACGCATTGAGTGGTGTAATGGTGGCACCCAAACTCCAATTCACCTCATGCATGTGCCCACGCCTCTCCTTCACCCTCAAACCCCACGAAACTTGAGCACAGGCCCGCGCAAAGGCGGACGCGGCAGGGGTGTCGTCCTGGGTGGACTGGGTGCACGGCGACGCTGAGGACTACCAATCGCTGACATCAGCGCTGACATCAGCGCCGACACCACAGGCAGCACCAGAAGACCTAGAGGGATCCTTTGATATCATCACCTGCAGCGCGGCGGTGCCATTTCTGAGGGATATACCTCAAGCGCTGCGCCGCTGGCGCTCGTGGCTCCACCCCGCCCGCGGCCGGCTGGCGTTCAACGGCTTTGTGGCGCCTGCAGGTGGGTGGGCAGGGCATCATCTGCAAGGCCGGCAGCGATGGAACCGTGTTTCCTGGCGCCTGCAGCCACAATGGCCCGGCAAGGCTTGCACACATGCATCTGCCCCACTCCGACGAGTGTCACCCGCCCCCTGGAGAGGACCACCGACTCAAGAGCTGTGTATGTCACTGCCGAACCCATCCTCGCAGTCCTTGATTTCGGAACGTTCTGTGACGTCGCCACGCGGCACGGGCTCAGCGTTCAAGACCCCTGCGCCCGCCTCGGCACGCGGCAGCTAATGCAGGATGCCCTGGCCGCGGCCGGCTTCAGCCGCGTGCAGGTGGATGAGGAGCGCAAAGAGAGGTGGCACAAGGCGGGGTCACCGCAGGAGTATGCAGAAAAGATGTGGATCATGTCGTCTACCAGCAACCCCTTCAACCCCGTGGACGAGACCGTGCTGCCGGCGCCGGCGCTCGCGGCGCTGAGGGCGGAGGCCACCGCCGAGATCGCGCGCGGCGCGGCGGAGCGGTTTGAGGAGGGGCGGGGGGTGCGCAGCCCCTACACGGTGCTGCACGTTTTGGCACGCCCATGACTGGGTGGTGCTGCAGGGGCGTCGTCCCCGCTTCGCGGCTTTGGCCAAGACGTGTGGCGCTAACGACGGCTGGCTATGAACGTACGCCCCGTCCGCTTTAGGCGGCGGAGGCTGGGGCTAAGTCCGCGTATGATCCATACCAGACCTCTGCGGTAATCATGTTAGCTTGAGTTGTTTGAGGTCATTGGGCCAGCGAACGGCAGGAGGGGGCTGACCCAGCCGTTGCACAGGGGGGGGGGAACTGGATGGGTAGTGCACTGCAGGTGTGGTCGTGGAGCAATCCTGCTAAGGCGGGAGGGGCGCAAACATAGCAGCTGGCACACAATTGACTCTGTTGGACCGCAAGTGTCGAGAATGCTGCCTTCCGCATAGGCATTTCTTCTTTGCACTGGGGCCCGCTTCATCCCGTTGTCTTGCAGTTTGTTTTGTGCCAAACTCACCTGTGTTTTCCCGACAAAACGATGTCATGCCACACCAGCATCAGATGCCAACTGGATATTTGCAACAGCCCTGACCTGTGTAATCTTTGATTTAAATTCAACACGCCCAGCGGGTATCATTGGACCCTCGGTAACGGCCATCCTGCACAGTCGAGCTGCACTCCGACGCTCTCGTGCGTCCGTGTACGCGTGTGTGTGCGTGTGCGTGTGCGTGCGTGTGTGTGTGTGCGCGCACGCGCGCGCGTACGCACGCGTGAAAATTAGTCGGTCAAGTCAAGGAGTGGGCCAGCCCCCACAGCGGCAAGCTGTGCTGACGGATCAGAATTGCAAACCCACAGTCAGGCAACCATGAGGGACTAAAGCACTATGCGCAAGGGTCTAGTCGACCACGCCCAATTGGCCGCCCGCTTGCTGGCCTGCAATTCACACACACGCGCACTGGCTGTCGGTGACGCAACCAGGTGAAGCTGTGATGACAAGGCGTGACGCACCGCGCCCACCGCCACCACGAGCGAAGAATGCACCAAACACGAATCACGAGGTCGCCCACAACATAGAATCCCTGCCCTGCCAAGATATCGCAGCAAACCCGGTTCGACGGATCAAACTTGTTGGCCGTAACCACAAAAGTTCAGCTGTGAAAATGCAGCTCTCCGCTCGTCAGACATTGGCATCCTATGTCCGCGCCCGGCAGCCGGCTCGGGCGTGCACGTATGCGGCCCTGCCACGCAGCACCGGCCGCGGTGTTGCGTGCCGCGTCGCCGCTCCAGAAGCCGCCACAGAGCTGGCCGTCGCTTCTGTCAAGGACAAGGCTGCTTCTTATCTAGAATCTTATGCTGTTCCTGCAGCTAGGGCAGTGCTTGAGCCTGTAAGCTTTGGATTGCGTGGATTCAATGCGGTTGCCATGCAACACAACTACCGTGTTTTGTCCTGTGACGGGGCTCCACCCTTGTGGCTGTGAGTGAAGCGCTCACTACAGGCCTCGCACCCTCGCATGTCTGCCTGCCCAGCTTTCACATTGGCCTGCCTATCCTGGCCCTCCAATCCCTTCTGCCTGCATCCTTTCGCTGGACGAGGAAACCTACGCGACACAGCCCCGGCACCCCTCATCAACATGTGCACGCACGCGCCGCCTCCCGACCTTCCTCTGCACCCTGCACCCCCGCAGTACAAGGAGCCCGAGGCCCTCCTCTGTGCCCTGCTGGCTCTTCCCGACCTCGACGCCGCCCTAGACCCCGCAGCCCCCGCCCCTGACGCTGATGCGATCGACAAGGCAGCACGCCTGTCCCGCGCCGTCGCGGCCGCCATGGACGCTGCATACGGGCCAGAGCCCATCGCAGCCGCAGCCGCGACAGGCATCCCGGAATCCGATGCGACGTTCACAGTCGCTGACGAGCTGCTGGCCAAGCATGATGTTGACGCCAGCGCCGGCGCCGAGGCTCGTGCTGCGGCGTCGAGCCCCGCAGGCGGGGCTGTCGGCGGCGATCGCGCCTTCGAGACGGCCGCGGCGCACACCTTTCTGCAGCGGGTGCTTTACAGGATCAACCGCCTGTCGCACTTCTGGTAGGCATTATTTCTGGGCACCCTGATGGTGGCAGCTCAGGCTAGCTGGGGTTCCATCATGCCCGCTCACAGGTTCGCGACCACATACTGCAGTCCGCACCCTCTCTCACACCGTTTGGTCGCAGCGGCGCCGGTGTTTGCGGGCGCCTGTCGACCAGCGAGCCAATCCGCACCTGCTTGCATGCTCGTCCACCACGCCCACACTGGACATATCCCCAACACCCCAACCCTCTACAATTCGTGTTTGTTTGCACTTGTTACAGAGCCCCACCCCAACCCCACCCCACCCCAACCCCGCCAGGTATGACGACCTGGAGTCGTACTCTAACGAGCGCAGCCTCTTCCTGCAGGCGCTGCGCAACACGATAGAGCGCCGCTGGCAGCGCTGGGAGACGGCGCAGCTGCCGGCCGGCGTCGCGGCGCGCTGCGCAGAGGCGGGCCTGGACGAAGTTCAGCAGGCGCTGAAGGAGGGGTGAGGGGGGATTATTTGGCTGGGATGTGGGGCTAGGCTTGCATGGGTGTGTGTGCAGCACGTTTTGGTTGCACCACTTTTGGGGTCGGTGGGGGGGCGTTTGGGTGCGATGGAGGTGGTGCATTCTTTGGGGTCTTGTTTGGCGGCAGTTTGTGCTCAAGCTGGGTTGCAATGCAAAAGGTGTGGTGGAGACGCCGACGCCAGTCTGGCAACAGCCCTGGTAACGGGAGGGCCCTTGTGACGCTGCGGCGGCATACACAAGCGCTTTATCACCCACACCACCAGCGTACACTGCTGTAGTGTCCCGCAGCTTTTCTCAGCACCCACGAACCCAACCCACGCCCCCACACCACGACCCCAAAGCATGACTCAAGACGCATACCGCATGATCCCACGCACGCAACCCCCCCCCTCCCGCCACTCCGCCCC
>NW_014013158.1:3528-9645 GCF_000611645.1 Monoraphidium neglectum | reverse complement strand
CCTCCCGCCACTCCGCCCCGCAGTTACGCTCGTGACGTCGACCCCCCGCACTCCCCCGCCCTGACCTTCATCCGTGATGAGATGGGCCCCCTGGGCTACGCCCATCTGCTGGCCATCGGCTCGGTGGACGGCCTGGTGGAGGCCAGCAGGCAGTCGCGGGTGAGCTGGAGCGGCGTTTTGGATTTTCAGGGATTTTTTGCTGGCTTTCCTTGGATGGGCAGGACGAGCGGCTGGCAAGCCTGCTCGCCCCCCTAGGGGTGGAGGTTGTGGGGTGCAGGTTGTGGGGTGCTTGCTGCGGTGATCGACACCGCCTGCGTACTAAACTGTCCTGCGCCGCCACTATGCCAGCACCCTGTGTGCGGAGTGTGCACTCATATCTTGATGCTTGTAACCGCCAAACATCATCCACATATGGCCACCATCCCCTTGCCCAGAAGCCCCACACTCGCTCCCTCCAGCTCCCTGCTGGTCTCGCTCACACAAACGCGCACACGCTTATGCACACGCACGCGCCGGCTCAGGTGTGCGCCGGCACCGCCAACAGCATCCAGTGCGCCGTGTTCCGCGTGCTGTCTGAGGAGTATGGCGGCGGCCGCTACGCACGCAAGCACTCGACCTTCTACAGCGCCATGATGCAGGAGGCCGGGCTTGACACGCGTGAGGGGGTATATTCGGGGTTTGAGGTGGTCGAATCTATTGTTCACAACAATTTCAGTGCTGTGGGGGCGGGGGGTCCTGAGGAGGTTGACTCACCTGGGTGTGGGTGTTTGGGGCACGCACGAACACAGGAAGACAAAGCAGGTGGAAGGCGAATCGCCAGGGCAGCGGCCCTGCCCGCATGGCCGCTTGCTCCCCGGGCAAGCATATGCATGCTAGCCAGCTCCTTACCCCTTCACTCTTTGTCTGCTGGGCACTCACCTCTCCGCGTACCATTCCTCCCTGCGCATGCGGCTGGCCCCAGGGGAGGAGGCGTACCTTGATTTAGTGCCATGGCAGGTGGGGAGGGGGTCCACATTACATTTGACCCACCAGGGCGCACGCACGCTATGTATTGTGTACCTTTTTGCTGCAAATGGTGTGGTAGCTACATGCGAGGCGCTTGCTTTTGGCAGGCAACCCGGGCCCGTCCTCCGCCTACCCGCGCCCGCAGCTGCTGGCACGTGCTCGACCCCCGCCCTGTTGGGCCGTCCCTGCACCCAAACCGCCTCCCCCTTGCCCCGCCTGTGCAGGCGCTGGCCAACGCCAACAGCAACTTTTTGCTGACAGAGCGGCGCCGCCACTACCTGCGCTACCTGGGGGCACTCACCTTTTTTGAGATCAACGGCCCATCAGGTTGGTTGTGGATGTGCCGGCGGGGTGCGAGAGCGAGCGCGCTTGTGTGCTGCGCTTTCAATGTGGTAGTCGCGCTGTGCAGTGGGTGATTCGTGGAGAGTCGTTGGAAGGGAGTGGGTGCGGCGCAAGGGGTGTACGTCGAAGGCTGGCGCGCGTTGGTGCGCCGCTGGTATCGGACGGGCTTGTGGCCATGCACGTGCTCATGGCACCAGTCGCGGCTGGGTGAAACACGGGCGGGAAGCGTCCTGAGTGCAAACGAGACACTGCCGGCTGGCCCCCTGACCCCCCCCTAAACGCCGCAGTGTACAAGGCGTACCTTTCTGCGGGGCGCCGCTGCGGGCTGTCTGAGCGGGCGTGTGGCTACTGGTGTGTGCCTTGGACGACGGGTTATGTGTTTGTGCATTACTTCGGTGCTCAGGGCGGCAGCAGTACATTGTTGGTCGATTTTGATGTTCTCATATGTACATCTGACAATTGCTGCACACAGTGCGTTGGGTTGGCATCACACAGGGATTCGTACCATCATGGTTTGCGGGGGCACTGCAAGTACCGTTGTCTGGCATCAAAAACTGCATCCCCGTTCTGCCCTGTTTGCAACCGATTGAGCTGTTGCCCCTTGCACGCATGCCCCCGCCCCGTCAGGGAGCTGCACATCAAGGAGGACGAGCGCCACGGGCGGCAGATGCTGGACGAGGTGGCGCTGCCCCTGGCCGCAATGTGGGTGGCTGGAGGCATTCCTGTTGGGCTCTTGCCGCAATTTGGGCTTGTCGATGTCTGGACATGCCTCGATGCCCAAGCTTGCGTCACGACTCCGCTGTTTTCGACCAGCATTTGGCAGCCTGGACTGGGAATGTGGTGTGCCGAAGGTGGTTTCAATGGTTCCGACCTTGATGTTGTCTTAATTCAGGTTGCCTGGGACTGTTCACGCTAGAGAGGCTTCTAGAGCGACGTGCAGTCGATGTCAAAGAACGGTGCAACGGTTGCAGTGAACCAACACTCCACAACCCGTCCAACGTCCCTCCCACCCTGCACCCTTGCGGCTTCTCAGGTACCCCGACAATGCTGGGGAGGTGCTGCTGGGCTATGAGCAGGAGGTGGGCGGGTGGATCTGTGCAGGGGGATCATGCCTGGCCCTGAGGCTGCGTTGCGCCAGGGCACACGGTCCCGTCTGTGCCCTGAGCTGGCTTGTGTAGTGTCGTACCTTGGTGCTGCTTTGCCACGAGCAGCTGCCTGGTTCCATCTGCCTTCAGCAGGCACCTATTTCCACTTGCTGACTTCCAATCTTGATTGTGAACTTCTCTAATCTACTCTCACATGCTGAAACACGCAGGCTTTCCTGGGCGCACGTGCAGGCGCCGCGGTCACCGAGGCGATCCGCGCCGCCGAGGCGGCGGCAGAGCGGGCTGCCAGCGCTGGCCAGGTGTGATCAGGCAGAGGGCGCCACCTTCAGCGACGATGTTGCCACCAGCGGAGCTGGATTGTGTACGTTTGAGGTTACATGGAAAATTCCGCATGAACCTGGATTGTTTTCCAGTTGTAGCCGCTCAGTCAAATCAATAGATTGCTTGCTCTTTTAAATTTTTACATAGCAAGTGTAAATGAGAATACAAGGTGGCTGCTGGCAACGATGTTTCATTGAGATTCAGTCGGTTACCTCAAGCCGACCATGGCGCCGACAACACAAACTTGCTTAAGAACTCACCCAACACGACTGTTTGCATTGAGATGAAAGCAATGTGCCGTTGCGGCTATCAGGGGCAGTTTGGCACTGCTTACTGCAAGGCACCTATAGCACACGTAGCTCACAACTGCTTGATGTTCCATGCATTCAGCATCACGCGTGCCCTCACGCACCCTTGCTTGCCGCTTTGCCAGCGCGCCGCTTCCCGCCGCCATGGCTGGCGTTGGGTGCAGCCGCTGCAGGGCGCTTGCCGCCGCCCCGCTTCCCCGCGGCCCCCTCCTTGGTCCCCTTCTGACCTCTTCCATCAACATCAGCGCCGCCGCCGCCGCCGCCGCTGCCGCCACTGCCCCCGCCATTTGCTTTGAGATCGGCCAGGAAAAGGCAGCGCTCCGCCTCGACTGCTGTCCATGTGTCGTCGCCTGTCCATCGCACACACAGGCACGCGTTTCAGGCGCGCCACCAAACAGACGCCGGTGTTTTGAAGGGTGGGTGCAGGTGCACGCGATGCTGCCATTCGACATGGAGTCACCCAAGAGTGCGCCGGCGGTGCTTGAGCGCGCCAGCCACCTGAGATCTGCCGAATATCTTGCACAGCAGTGCATCTGCACCACAGCCTCCCGAATGCAGCGGCATGCAGTCAGTCGCTCTTCGCACCCCCACACTGCCCCCCAATCCGCAGCGCCTGCCCGCCCACCTGTCTGTGTCCGCAGCTCCCGCGCTTTGGCCACAAGCGCGTCCCGCAGCTGCCAGTATTCCTGTCGGGTGTGCGCAGCGCAAAGGGTGAGGACATGGCCAAGCCTTGGCAATTTCTTTAGAAGGTAAGCATGCGGCAAACGACGCCCAAATCAACTGGCAATGCGCACCACTTACATTGCTGATCGGCTGCACACACGAACGTGCCACCGACCCCGCAAGCGCACCTTGGGGGTGTATTTTGGCTTGCCGCCGCCAGCTGTCACAACCGCCATCAGCGCCTCGTCAGACATCGCCGGGCAGCTGCCGTCCGCGAGCAGCAGCACCATCGCCGCCGTCGCGGGGCCGATGCCCGGCAGCGAGGTCAGCGCCGCAAGCGCGCCCTGCGCGGCCTCCTGGCTCGCCTCGGCGGCCGCGTCTGACGCGCCGCCGGCGCCCGCGCCGGCGCTGCCCTTGGTCTCCAGGAGCACCTTGAAGGCGGCGGCGGTGGCGTCCTCGATCTGTTGGGGCTGCGAAAGGAAAGTGTGGTTGTGGGTGGGCGAGGCCAGGAGTCAGGAGATCCCTGTAGCGCCAGGCGTTCATCAAAGCTCTGATTTATATCTGAGTGGTAAAAAAACGAGCCAAATTCGTTGCGATGATACGTCATCCGGTTGCATCTGGCGTGCAGGCGTCCCAGCAAGCAACGCCGCCCCGCACCTTCAGAGCCTCTGCAAAGCGCATCAGCGGCCGCCACTTGCCGCGCGTGAGCTTCCTGGCGGTGGGGCCGCGGCGGTCGCAGCCGGCGGGGCTCTTGACGTTGCAGGCCATAGCTTGGTGCCTCGACTCTATCTGAGCGAACGGTATTGCGCCGGCCAGCAGGCAGCAGCTGCCGTTTTGCTAGGGTACTGAGCGTGTCGTTGCACCCCCAAGCGACACCCAGGGCACCCCCTGGCGCAGACCCATCATGCGGGCCTGGAGGGCCGGCGCGTCCTTATGCACTACGTGCGCACCATCTGACGAGCTTGACATACTCCTCCTTGGTCAGGTGCGGCGGCTCCCTGGCGCGCACCGCCGCACGAAGCTCGTCCCACGCCCAGGCCTCCAGATCCGCCAGCTCCGGCTTCTTGCCGTGCTCGCGCACAATCTCGTGCGCGCACGCGCGGACCGCGGCCCAATCCGGCGGTGCGCCGCTGCGCCACAGCTCGGAGGCCATGCCCCCAGGGCGCGGCGGGCGCGCGGCGAGCGCGTGGAGCGGCGTTCGCGTAGCGGACTGTGACGGGTGTCCACGGTTAGGCCAGAAGTCCAGCAATTGTTTAGCGTGTAGTGTGCATGTACAATCGGCTTTGAAGGATGAAAGGCGCGCGATCTCCACCTGGAAAGATCACGTCAGGGCAAATGCTTCACATGAGCTGCACTATGATACATCGAATACCGGTAGTATGGCGACATTCGACAGGGCCGTAGTATGAGAGCCTCGCAATGTGTTCTGCCATCGCCACACACCCAACTCCCAACTGCTCGTGCTGCGGTGGTGTCCACCTGTGCCAGCCAGCAGGTCCTGCACCCACCAGACCATTGAAACGAATCTTGCCTGTATTACGGTCTGTTTAACTAATGCATGGCGTCGCAGTACAAGGCACAACAGTCAAGCCCACTGCTGCTCCACCAAATCTGCCCATGCACCTTCCTCACCACCGCCAGGCGCCATGAGCGCAGCTTAGTCGCACTGTGGAATGGGTGGCACCCCTTCAGGCACACCATACTCACACGTGGTTTACAGCGTTTGTTGTGGTTGAGGTTTCATGCACTTGGCCCTGCGGCCATCGCCTTGTTGTGTGCAGCCGTTGATGGTCAAAAACGAGTGTTGTGTGAAAATCCCACGCAAGCAAGCTTCCAAAAAATGTTGCTGTTGTGCCCTGCCACCCGCTGAGCCCAGCACCGCCAAACCATGCGCAACGACGACAAAAGTAGGCAGCAACGGGAAGCTTCACCTGTCCAAACCAAAACGGGGAGGTTGGGGTGACCCAGCCGACGATGGCCGCATGTCTCGCATCGTCAGAATTTGCAAAATCAGCGGCATCCGCACCAAAAGTATGCGCAGTAACGGGCGGTGGCAGTGTCGAGCGCAGCGCACGCCCAGAGGGCTCGAGGGGGAGGACACGTCTTGCAGCGCCGCCAATTGCCGGCGCGCCTCTTCATCTGTCGCCACCCCACAGCTCAGTGGCGGGCATGCGGCCTGTCTCGGGACGGGTGATGCAGCGTGACACACAGTCCGTGCTTGATGCAGGTACTAATCAGCCCTGCTCGTTGTGGGTCGCCACGGCGTCCTGGGCAGAAGGCGGCCTGCGCAGGGCCAGACCGTCGAGGGGCCACCTGCGCCTGCTCACTTGCCAGCCGGCGCAGGCGTCTCCGGGGCGGTGGGCTCGGCGGGG
>NW_014013158.1:0-3361 GCF_000611645.1 Monoraphidium neglectum | reverse complement strand
CGTCTCCGGGGCGGTGGGCTCGGCGGGGCCCTCCGGCGCGGCCTCCGCCGCAAGCGGCGCAGCGGGGGTGGCGGCCTGCTGCTGCTGCTGCTCCTCGCCCTTGTTGAATGCGGCGGCGGCGGCCACGGCGCCGAGCGCGAGGACGGCAACGCCGGCCAGGGCGGCGGTGTTGGGGGCGGGCGCAGCGCTTTCGGAGGACGGGGCGGCGCGGCTCTGGGCCGGGGCGGCCTTGGCAGCAGCCACGGGGCGGCCGGCCTCGAGCGGCGGCGTGTCGGCGGCGTCCTGGAGGGGTTGGGTGGCGGGAAAGGGTGAGAGCACAGAATAGCTCGGGGCTGGAGCATGGTGGAAGGGGGCGAGGGCAGCACATCGTTGCGCTGAGCCGATGCCTTTCAGCTATTATACGCCAACCTTCCACACGGTGGATTAAAAAATGCAAGGTCCCAGGGGCACCATCAACCCTCCTGGGCCCCCGCCCTGCGCCACTGTGGGGCAAGCCCCCTTGCTCCGCTCACAATGGCGGCCTGGCGGATGTCGATCCGCTCCTCCTCAGCAGGCGCCGCCGCGCGGACGGGCTCTGCCGCCGGGGCCTTGGTGGCGTTCAGCGGCTTGCGATCGGCGTCGTAAGTGGTCTCCACACGCACCGGGGCCTGCGAGGGGGTGGGGTGGGGGGGTTCGCAGGGAGTACAACCGGGTTGGGCACATGCAGCAGGCTGCCGGAACAGAAGCATTCGACCCTGCTGAATCGAAGCAACAGGTCCCGCTTGTGTTGGCCCCAGTGCCTCCAGGCGCTCGCTCACTCCCGAGGGATTCCCATTGGCGAGCCCGGAGGCACGGATCTTCTCAAGCTTGGCAGTCAGGAGCTCGTCCAGCTCTGTCTGGCCAGGGCCCGAGACGCCGTCGGGCAGCGCCGCAAACGCGGGCGCCGGTGACTGGCGGAAAACATAAAGAGGTACGGAAATGTGCGGTTGTTTTAAGATGATGGCGGACCTGGCCCGGAAGGGACTCGTGCAGCTGGCATCGCCTCCCGCCCGACACCCACCCATCGCGATCTGGCAAGGGACCAACCGTTCCCGCGGGCTGATGATCGAATTTGACACATTCAAGTGTTATCATAAATACTACGAAGGCCGATCACGCACCAGGGCGATGCCGACAGCAACCGCCAGAGTAGCCGCGTTCTGCAGAACGGCGTGCACCGGCGAATCCTTAGCGGCCTGCACGCGCACAGCAGACCGGACCGCCTGCTGAGGCCTGGCCGAGGCCCTGCTGATGGTGCGGGAGATCATCATCGTGATTTGATTTGTTGGGCGGGACGTTGGGCAGAGGGCAGGGATAAGGTGCGTTTCGCGTCAGGCTTGCGAGTCGTTGTGAAGCAGTTGTCTGCTGGGTGCAAATGTATGCTGCAACAAAAGCTTCAGAGCTCGGGAGTCGATGCAGGCAGCTGCGGGCAGAGGGCTGGGCACATGCACATTCACGTGCTGCCCATCCCTGGTGTCATCTACCTCCCTCGTCGAAAAACAGCGTGTTGCTGCATTCGAAGGGTTCATGCTCTCGTCAGCAAGCACACAATCATTCAACGCAAATAAATACAGCTGCAGCCGTATGCAGCCACACACGCACTGCCAAAATGACAGGATTGTCCTGCCCTTAGTGCCGTGCTCAGCAGCGGCAACTTGATGCCTCAGCATGGCCACTGGTCGAGGCGCTGCTATTGGGCAGAACCTTTTGCTTAAGGGGTGCCTGTGACAGAGCGAATTGTTTTGGGAGGAACGTCAGGCCCTAAATGTGTGGCCGTCACGATCATCACCTTGCTGCGATTAGAGTGCAGGCAACTGACAGCCTGCAGTACTGGCGTGTGAAGCCCTTTGCTGCATTGACAGCATTGACTGGCCAGGTTCTTACTGCAACAGTCCTAAGTTGTGCAATGCTGGGCGTGTTTTGACCTGTGCTGTAAACGCAGCAGTTGAGATGCGTGTCCGCCAAATCTCAAGGCATAAGGCAGAGCAGCTGCTGCCCAGTACATAGTGAAACCAGGAATGCAACACTTTACGCCTGGGTATGAATTGAAATTCTTACAGTTGCTGGTGCAACTCAGCACAGACTGTGCGGAAAGGCCGTGCCGAGCATTGAACCCGGCCAGCCTCGCTTGCGCAGGAGGGGGCCTAACAGCGCCCCACCCCCCCCTGCGCAAACGGGGGGGAGGGCGGGGGCAGAGGCCGCCCGCCGACCCCCCTCGCGGCATGCATGCTGAGATTGAAAACAAGGCAGCTGGATAGCAAATCTGCCAGACAACACTTGCCCAAGCACTTATTTTTTCTTTGCTCTTAACAAACAAAGACTGCACCTTCAATCCTCCTTGAAACTCTCTTCGACACGCTCTTCTTGTTTATCTTTTTTTGGCCCATAATCAATTTCCTCTCCAACCACATTGAAGCCAACTGTGTTGAAAGCCCACGGCGACGTCGGATGGCAAGGTTGATGCTCTCCCAGTTGTGTGCGCATAGGGCCAGGCGGGCGGCGGACGACACGGCAGCACTCTCGTTGATGGGCATGATGGCACGGCGAGTGAAGGAGAACGACCTGACCTGGGGCGCGAGGTCGGGGCACACGCGGCAGAGGGGGGAGGAAAGGGCACAAGGCTGCCCAAGCACACTGCCCAAGGGATGAGTCCCATCCTCCACACACGCGGCGCAAACAGCCCAAAACCTTGCGATGACGGCTGCAAAAGCCCAGAGGTGGAGGCAGCGACGAGGGTGCCCGGAGAAAGTGGGAATGCCACGGGTGGACGGGGACAGCAACGGCGCGCGGTCGGAGAGACCTGCGGCGCTCAATGGCCAAGGTATGCTGCGGCAAACGGCGCGACGCGAGGCAGCGACCCCCAAGGTATGCAGCCCAGCCCCAACAGCGACGCGGCGGCGCCTCGACAATCAACACAGCCCTGCTCCTGGATAGCTCGCTGTCGGCTGGCCTTTGCTCCTAGCACGGCGAGAGGCGTCCCAGCTGTCAGCACACAGAGTGGCGCGGTGAGCGGCGTCCCCAGCTTTCAGCCCCCAAAGAAACACGGCGCCCCTGAGACCTTCTGGCCAGACGGACGGCGACAAGCTTTCTGGCGATGCAGCAACGCCTTCCACGAGCGCGGCCGGCCTGCCCTACGCCGCAGAAAACTAGGAGGACGCCTCGACCAGGCCTGGACTGCCTTGCAGCGAAGCCTGTCCAGCGGCGGCGGCGGCGGCGGCGGCGGCGGCGGCGCTGAGGCGGTTGTTTCGAACTTTCGTCACAGGAACCAGCTTTGGACTCATGTCGTCCAGCCGTTACGCGGTCTCAGCTTCGACAAAGCGCACCTACGGGGAGGGATTGGTGC
>NW_014013159.1:18780-27616 GCF_000611645.1 Monoraphidium neglectum | reverse complement strand
ACCGGGCGCCGGCGCCGGCGCCGCCGCGCAGCCCGACAACCCGGCCGCGCCCGGCTCACCCCCAGAAGCCGCAGGCGCCGCCGCCGGAGCGGCGGCCGCAGCGGCGGCGGCCGCGCCCCCCGCTCCGGTGATCGCGCTGCACTATGGCGGCCGCACGCACCACATCGAGGTGGCCGCGGGCTGCACCCTCGAGCGCTTCCAGAGGACCGTGCGCGCCCGCCTGGGCATGGCGCCCGGCCAGCCCTTTGACCTGAAGTTTAATGTAGAGATCGGCGGCGGCGAGCGCGTCACGCTCTGCGGCGCCGCGAGCTTTGACGCCGCCGTGTTCTGCGCGTCCCTGACCGCCGCGCGCCGCGTGGCGGCGACGCCGGCAGCCAGGTGGGCGCGCCGGCGCGCGCGGGTCGCGGCGGCGGCGAAGCGCTTCATCGTGGCGGCGCTGTTCGGCGTGCCGCCGGGCGCCGGCATGAGCATAGTGGATGCGTCCGTGCCCGGCCGCGCCGCCGTCAGGGCCGCCCCTGGCCGCGCGCCCGGCTGCCAGCCGGCGGAGGCCCTCGGCGCCGCGGCGTCCGGGTCGTCGGTTGGCGCCCAGAGGTGACTGGTGCGGCGGCCTCTTTTTGGAGAGACTTCAGTGGTGTGCAGGGCTGGAATGAGCCCGATCATCAAGGTGATGTGCTGCCGGTTGCCAGCCCGGCCGCAGAGGCCCGGGCTTCAGCAAAAGAACTGCGGCAGGCACGCGCGCGGCGCGCGCTGGAACTGTCCCCACAGCGGCACGCGGCGGCCGAGAGGCGCTCAGTGCTGCACGACGGGCTGCACAAGGACGCGCCTGACCCTGGCCGCCCTCTGCGGGTTCCTGACTCATAGCTGGACCACTTTGTTTTGACCCTGGTCTCTCGTCCGCTTCTTGCCTTTCTCACCTCCCTGACCTAAACCCAGCCCCTAGCTGCCCGGCAAACTTAGCACCCGCGCACTGACGCTTCCCCCATGCAACGCCATAGCCGGTCTCACCTTATCGCGCGCAGCTGGGCACATGCACGCGCGCGCACACGCCAGCATATGGCAGCACTGATCTCCTCCTTCCCTGCCAACCTTCTTATGGGGGCAAGGTCTTGCATCGTACTTTTCTCCACTTGACACTCGAGCTTTCTGCCCACCTCTTTGATGAGGGAGGGCGTTTTGGCAGCTGTCTCGTAGCTGCAGCACTGAAGTCGCCCACACTCGCGCTGCGCACTAAAGTCGCCGAGAAGCGCCGCAGACGCGCTACCAGCAGCGGTGCGAGCGACGCTTGGCGCACGACTCCGCCGCGCACCGCGTCAGCAGTCGCCACGTGCAGCTGTGCGGGCGTCCGTCGCAACTCTATGCAAGGCCGTCGCCGCCGGCCGACCAGCCGCACGCTCTCCACATGAGCTCAACCAATCCGTGTTTCCCGCCTGGTGCTTTGTTGTGTTGCCGGCCTCACCCCGGCTTTTGCTTTGCTGCGCATTGCATCAACTTGCCGACAGCAGCCCTGATGCCGCCGGCAGGGCAATGCGGGCATCCTGGGTACCCCCTCCGCGCGTTCCGACCGGACTTGCAACCGTCCTCCATGCAGGAGCCGTGCACACATGCCCTGCATCACGTCTTGAGGCACCGAGCGGATCGAATAGTGCGCAAAGGGCAACGCGATATCGGCGTGGCAGCGCCGACTTATTGTGCCTCAGCCAGCGATGGGTGCGGTCAGTTGCGTTTTTGCCGCTCACCCTTTCTCTCCTTTATTGGGCCTCAATGCCCCTGGCCGCGCCAAACGCAACCCCCTTTTCCTGCGCACGCCCCTGTCTGCGGGGAAAGAGCAGCGATGCACACGCACAAGCATTGGAAGACACTCGGGGCCCCGACACGCTGAATTATTAGTGGCACATTAGTGGTAATATGACTTGACGACTGCTGCTCTGCCACAGCATCAGGCGTCAATGGTGCCATGTCATCACAGCCCTCCTGGATGCAGCGATTACCAGCCAGGGCGCAACACAAAACAAGAGTCCACAGATAGCAAAAGCAGGAATGGGTGCGGCTGTGCAACGGATGGTGCACATGTGCAGATAGATGCCAGGTCGCCTCGCACGAGGCAAGGCTGTTGCCCAGAAATAATTGCGGATATTGAAGGATGGGCAGGGGCCTTGGCGCAACGGCCACCCCCAAACGCTTGCGGATACACATTAGCACCAAAAAGCATCGACACCTTGCAACACCCCACAGGGGGGAGCAAGGCGTCCGCCATGGCAGGGATTGCAGGGGGTCGCGGCCCCATACCTTGGCTGCTGCTGCGGCGGCGTCTCACACCTCGTAGGACCCCATGAAGGCGTACTTGGTGCGGTTGCGCTCAAACACGCGCTCCGCGAGTGCCAGCTGCTCGTCCCCAAAGTCGTAGAGGATCCCGGGGAAGTGGTACAGCATCTCCTGGACCTGCGGAGGCCGGGCGGCGCGGGCCGGGGCGGGCCGGTGCGGGCCAGTGCGGGCCAGTGCGGGCCGGTGCGGTAGTAGCAGGGCTCAAAGTTGGGGATGCGGCAGCGTTGACACGCCAGGCCAGGGACGGACGCCACGATGGGGCTGCCCAGCGGCATGCTCAGGCGGCTGGGCAATGGTGCCGCCTGGGGAGCACGCAGCGGCTTGTTTTGCCGAGCGAGGCCGAGCGCGGCATCATCGAAGGTGGGCGGCACGTGCCCGCGGCCCCGCCCGCGCGCCCGGCCCACCCGCCCACCCGCTCCTCCGACAGCCCCAGCGCCCGTAGCCGCGCGAGGGTGCCCTCGAGCGCCGCCTCCTCGGCTGCCAGCAGCCGCGCGTGGCAGAGCAGCACGCGGGTCGCGATCTCCCGGTCCGACCAGGGGCCCAAATTCCTCAGGAATAGGATGGCGCGGCCTGGCGGCGGCGGCGCGACAAGGAGCGCGCGTGGTTGCAGGGAGGGCGCGGTGGGACGCTCGGGTTACGAAAGAACGGCGAGGGGGCGCAGCAGCAGCGGCTGGAGGGCGCTGCAGGACGGCCGCGGTTGCGTGCACGCAGGGGGATGGGAGGCGGCCACGCACGCGCTGTGCCGAGCAGGGGCCGGGTGGGTGCGAGCGTGCTGGACTTGGATTCAGCGGTAGGAGGGCAGCGGGCACTCAGGGCAAATGCCCTTTTCGCGCCAGGCGTGGGCCATGCAAGGCCGCCCCACCCGCTCTGAAGACGTCCGTAGAGGCCAGCGCGGCGTGCTGATACCGCAGCACCGACCACACGACGTCATCGGTCGCCCACGCCTGCAGGCGTTTGGTGGCGCCGGCCGGCGTCGGGGCGGGCAGCCGGGCAATGGCGAAGCAGCTCGGGGCACCGCGAGCAGCAGCTTGTTCCCCGCTGCAGGCACCCAGCAGCTAGCCGACGGGCCGGGCTTGCTATGAGACACAGCCGCACCTCCAAGAACGTGATCCAAGACTTGAGGTCCAGTCGCAGCGCCTGTGGCGACCCCACTGCGATGTCACGCACGTGCCGCGGCTTGAACCGCGCCGCGAGTGCTGTCAATGAGGCGCGCAGCGCGGCCTCGTCCGCACCGGCGAGCGCAGGTGCCGCGGCCGCGACGTCGGCCTCGGTCAGGGCGCCGCATTCAATGAGAATCGAAACGATGCGCTCATCGCGCCCGCTTGTGCTGGGCTGGGCGTCGGCCGTTGCAGCTCGCGCTGCATGCACCGCAGGCGTGGACCGCACGCTCCTAGCAACAGTGCTGCAACCACGCTGCTGGAACGATCCCGCATTTCGCTGCATCATTGTCCTTGTCACGGAAGACATGCTCCCACCCGTTATCCTGGTTGGCTTCTAAGCTCTCGTTGCACGGAACCGCTGTTCGCGCGTGCAGATCTGGGATCTGCACCAATAGTCATGTGATTTCATGATGATTTTTTTTGATGCAATTCAGCTTCTGCACACAGCAGGGTGACCGGCGCAAGTGATACACATTGTGCAAGTTGTTCTCCATATGCGTCTACCTTTGTGGCGATTGTGTAGCTATTGTATTGTTCTTCTGTTTTGAGGCGCGCGGTCCCTGTCAGGTCAGGTTCCTGTGGCAGAGCGAGCCACAATTGGCGCTTTTGGGGTGTGGGTGGGGTCGCGGCGGTGGGGCGGGAATCGGGGTCCCCGGGCCCACCTTTGGCGCCTCAAAGTGGAGGTATTTGATGGAGAAGAGTCTGGCGTCCTCCTGGGTTTGGTAATGCATGTAGGATACTGTGGGTGGACGGATCAAAAAAACGTGGTGAATCAAGCACGGCTGACCGATCCAGAGAACGGTCACGCATTACGTGCTGCGACGCACCGAAAGTGCGCCCCCGCAGCCGGCTACAGCGAGCAAGGGGTCTGGCTCAGCGGCGGGCCGGGCGCCAGGGCAGGCCACGCCGTGTCACGCGCACTGCAAGCCCCTCGGCCCCCTCCGCGACAAGCGCCCGCGAGGGCGGCCCACCACTTTGTGCCATGAGAAGAATACCTTTCACATCCCCAAGTAGCACATAAGGGTGGTGACCCCCGGAATGTGGCACGCGCATCCCCCTCAGCAGGCAGCCCTGCAGGGGGCGAGCGGCGGGGCGGTATGACGCAAGCAGGGAAGGCGTGGGGGGCGCCGGCGCGGCCCGGAACTGGGGCGGCGCTGCCGGCCGCAGGCTCGCCGGAATGTGCTGCCACGTAAATCGACGCGCGCGCCCGCGCGCGCCGTCCCGCGTTGGCGGCGCACGCGCGTGTCGGCCCGCTTCCGAACGGCACCCCTGCCCCTCTTCGGCGCTCCCGCACCCTCGCACAAGCATGCGACGTTCCCAGTTGCGGGCGTGTGCACAAACGCACGCACGCGCGCGCGCGCGCGCACACACACACACACACACACACACACACACACACACACACACACACACAAACACAAACACAAACATGCACGCACACACACGCGCGCGCGACCCACGTCCAGGCTGCGCTGGTTCCCCCGCGCACTGGTGGTGCGCCGACCCCAGCTACACATGCGCCTGTGGCTTCCTGCGGCTTCATGCAGTGCCCAAGGCCGGCGGCCACACTGCGGTCATGCTGAACGGGCGGGTGAGCAGCAGCAAACCGCAGCACCAGCAACTGTTTCAGCGCCGAGGGACGAGGGGGCTGCCCTGATGATGGCTGGGGTTTTGGGGCTGGCCTTGTCAGCAGGGTTGCCCCTGCGCGCGGGGCACGTGAGCAGTGCATCGCCCGCACCTGCCCACACAAAGGCATGCCAGTAATTTTTTTGTGTGCAGCTGGGGCTGTACGTGGAATAATTCACAGGGTGGCGCGGCGCAGCTGGATCAGGGTCCAGGCTATCCAGCGTCAAAACACCCAGAAATTGGACCCTGTGGGCCACGGCGAGGTTGCCGGCGGCGCGGCGCGGGCGAGGCTGCCTGCTAGCAGCGGCCCCATGCCCCGTGCATTGCTCCCACTTTCACACCCCCCACCCCGCGGGCCGTGCCTTTACCGTGACTGCATTTGCCCTCAAGTGGCCGACTCCGCCCCACCTGGACAGAAATTCTACATCATCGTTCACAACACCGGCGCCAAGAGTGTGTGCACCCCTCTTCATCGCGCCCCTGCACACACTCACTGTGTGCCGCTTATACAGCGTTGGCGTGCCCGAAGTGGGCCAGTCACGCAGCATGACGTTCAACCTTGATTGTGAAAACAGACACGGACACAAGATACATGAGTTTGTAACAATGGGGGCTTGAACTTGAGCTGATGCTTCAAACGGCTGAGGCTGCGCGCTGCACGGCGTCAACAGGTTCTGTGGCCAGCGGCCAGCACGGCAGGGGCCAAGCAACCGACGGCGACAATGGTTAGAGATGCAAGAGACGAGAAGCTCCGCCCCGAGGGCCGGCGCGCGGCGCCTCGCGTGGCGGTTGGACAGCTGCCGCAGCGTCTCGAGGCAGTCCTGCAGGTGCTCGCCAGCCACGAAGCCCCACATGCCGTTGATCTTGGCCAGCGCGCCACAGCCCTCCACCCAGTGGAGCGGCTGCTCGTCAGATGCCCTGCGTGCGGGCCGTTGGGCGGGACGCGCACGCACTCGCCAGAAGGTCGCGCGGGCGAGGTGTACATTTTTCAGGGGCCTCAGCTTCGTGGCGCCGCCTGACTGGGATCGGCCGACCTGACCTACACCCACAGCCGAAGGAGGCTGCTTGCGGCAGGCGACCACAGGCCGCGAAAGGCGCCGCCGAGCAGCGGCCGGCCAGCACGTTCGGTGCTCGCGCCCAGGACGCACCATCATCCGCGCAGCGAGCATCAGCCTGCGAGACACACAGGCCGGGGGTGAGCCGCACGCGGCCAGGCGGAGTCAAAATGGTTTGGCAACTACCCCAAGGGCGAGAGGCTGGCATGCGGTGGTTTCGGTGCCGGCCTGCAGGGTGCCTCTGCCGAACGGCGCTCAACTCAGGCTGGGCGCGGCGGCCGCCCGGGCGTGTTGGAAGGGGGAGCCCACTCTGGGCCAGGGCGCGAGAGCCGTGTGCGGGCGGCGTCATCACCAAGTCAGGCTGACACAGGGCGTTCCCCGACGCCTTGAAGCAGGTACTTGCAAAGTCTGAAGGGGGTGTCGCAGTTGAGGTGCGGAGGCAGCCACGCGTGCGTGCAAGGAGGTGGCTGGGAGGGGCAAAGCAGAGCTAGCGGCGGCCGAGGGCACCCTGACGTGGCGTTTGGTCCACGCGGGCGGCGACGTCTTACACTCGCAGCTGCACGCCGACTGTAGGCAATTGCAGAGCCGCTCCCCAGGTCATCCAGACTGCAAGGCGCGTGTGTGCCTGGTCATTGCATTGTTGCCAGCCCTTGGCATCCGCGTCAGCCCACACCTGGGTCCTCCATGTCCGATAAGTCCTTGTGGCGCGGACCCTCCTCCACACACACACACACACACACACACACACACACACACACACACACACACACACACACACACACACACACACACACACTTGCGCAAAGCATGCGCAGACGCACACACGTACGTGAACACACGCTCACACATAAACACACACACACACATAAACACACGCACACACACACACAAACACACACACACACACGTGCGTGCGCGTGCCAGCGCGCACTCACATGCAGGCGCGTACACAAATGCATCCTCGCACATGTGCATAAATCTCTCACATTAAAACGCAAGCACATGCACGTGCTGTACACAAACACACAAACTCCTTTCCCCGACACACACACTAGTTGCAAGTACACACACGCGCCCCCACATACGTGCACGCATAGAAAATCATGCACATGTGCGCGCGCGCGCACCTTTGTTCAGTGCACGATCTCGCCCTGGTCTCGCGCCAGCAGCTGCCTCTCGTCCTCCTGACAGTCCCGCGCCTCCCGCTGCAGCGCTGCGATCACCGCCGCTGCGCTTTCCTCGCCCTCAAGGCTGAGTCAGCAAACAGGTCGTCATCAGTCGGCTGCACCATCTTCGGCCTTCTGATTGGATCCTGCTGCGTGGACTGCTGCTGGTGCTTGGATTGCTGCTGGTGGTGGTGGTGCTGCTTGTGCTCAACCTGCTGGTGCTCAACCTGCTGCTGCTGCAGCCGGTCCTGCTGCTGCTGGCGCCGGCCGGCCTCCCCTTGCCGCCGGTCCCTCTGGGCCCTCGCGCCCCTGCCCCTAGCCGGAGCCAGCGCGTCCAACCCGCGCAGCTTAGGCGCGCCGCTGCTGCTCGGCAAAGCGCACTCCTGCCAAGGATGCCAGGATCTCCCTGGGGGTCTGGATGTGCCTGCGGTCACCACATGGTGGGGACCCACAGTAGAGAGCCAGTTGTGGCATGGAGAGCAGCGCTGGCTCCGCCGGCACCAGCAGAGGCACGGCAAGCGCAGGGAGATCGCAAGACGGCATGTGGGCCGGGGCGAGGCGGCAGCCGGTAGAAAGCGAGGATGCGCCATAGCGCGCCAGGTGGCGACGGTGGGACTCACGTCAGGGCCAGGGGCACCGCCGCGGCCGCGAGCCACTCGCGCTTGGGCGCGTCCGCCGCAGGCGCGGCGGCGGCTGCGATGCTGACAAGGCGGTCCGCGGTGGCCAGGGTTTGGTCCTGCGAGCACCGCGCCTCGCGGACGTGAAGCTCCCACCTGGTGCGTTCCCGCCGCCGCGGCGGAGGGACGCCATGGGGGAGGGGGTGTTGCGGTGTCATCTGCAAACGAGCGGACGCGAGCTTGCCGAAATGATTTCTCGACGCGTGTTGTCGCCGCAACCGGCCAAAAGACCATCCCCCCTAACGCACGCCGGTTTGGTGAGGACCTGCTCAGCGCACGGGTGGAGTCTGGGCGGCCCTGATGATCAAGCCCCCAACCGGCCGCCTCGCCCGCACGCACGGCGCTCGCCTGCACCGAGGCAGGAGGTCTGACAGCATACGCCCCATGACTCCTTGCTCAGCAGGCCAGACTGCACGACCGCCGCACGGGTCAAGGGACTCCGAGACGCCTGGGCAGCGGGACAAACGGTGACGCTGGGATGAGGGCGTGGGGTCTAAGGGGAAGGGGCCAGACGAGCCTCATGGCGGGCCTTGGCGGCGAGTTCAAAAGGAGAGCGGGCCTGCCCAGGCTGGCCCAACGCGCCACATTCGCACGGCCGGCGGGCCCCTCTGCCCGCTCCGCGCCGGCCTGCAGCGTGCGTGACCCCATTCAAACCCCATTCGCAGCCGCCGCGCCGCCCCGCCCGCCGGGCCCGCCGCTTACAGCAGAGATCGCCTCAGCGGCGCAGCGCCTCAGGCTGTACCAGCGGCTCAAGGGGCCGCCGGCGCCGCTGCGGCCGCCGCCGCCCCCGTTTCCGCTGGCGGTTGCGCGCCAGGGCAGCGCCACTGGTT
>NW_014013159.1:17215-18346 GCF_000611645.1 Monoraphidium neglectum | reverse complement strand
CTGCTGGCCGCCAGGTCGCCCCCCTCCCCCCCCCCTGCGGCCAGTCAGACGTCATGAGTCGCACGAGCGCGTGCATCACCTGCAGCACGCACGTGTTTTCTGGGCGGCACGGACGGCTGCAGCAATCCGCCACTCTCTCCAGCACTGGTTAGTTTGAGCTGGTGGCCCGCGGACGCACCCTCCTCAGGAAAGGAATGGCCCATGCCCATGACCATGACCGACTCACATTCGCCGCTATCCAGGCGGCATGCAGCAGGTGCTGCGCTGTGGCAACACTCTCTGACAGGATGGGAGAGGGAGGATTCATCCTCTGCTGCCGCGGCAGTCCTGCTCAGGCGTTCCACCTCCGCCCGATCCACCTGGCGCATTAGCGCTGAAAGCATATCATATATGGACATGTCGGTATCACATGTCGTGCATGTGCACGTTTTCGCGTTGATGTAGATCACAAGTGTGTACCGCGAGGCTCGCCCGCTGTCAAATGCGTGCAGGACATACTTATCATCAGTACAACCTCAGACAAGGGGTCTTTGAAAGCTCGTTCTCGGTTGTTCGATGTGAAACCTCGTACCGTACCTGATTGAGTACCAGTTTGCCGACGCAGGACAAGTGACAGAAAACCAGCCATGCCATCGGTGCCTGCGGCTGCCACTCCGACCCTGCGTGCAAGCAACTCGACAAGGACAAGTTGTACTGTACGTCACTGCTTGCATGCTACGACGGAGTTTATCCGTACGCCTCTGACTCATGGCAGTGGCATACGGTCAGATCCAAGCACGCCAAGCCCTGCTGTCCAACTGATGGCCATGAAAGTAAGAGTGAACCCCTCCCCCCACCCGGCAGAAATGAGCATTAAAATTACTGGATTCACACTTGAATTACCATTGCAGGTTTACAGTCCAGTCGACACACGGAGTTGTAGAATTATTGGCATGGCCATGCATGCTCTCAAGGTGTAAACAGCGCGCACCACCCGACCACAACATGTTCAAGGCAAATGCTCGTTGGGCAGGCGGGATCACAATGGATTCGCGCCAACACCCACACACCCTCCATGCTCTGTAAGTTCGATATGAGTTATAGCTGTTCAGGGTGCGTCGTGGGACCCCCTCAAAAGTGGGATACCTCCGC
>NW_014013159.1:1834-16743 GCF_000611645.1 Monoraphidium neglectum | reverse complement strand
CCGAAACAGGCTTCCAGGTGAGTTGTGGAGCGGGAGCGATAACAGTAAGACTGCATGCTGCCGGTTGCTTGAGCAGCCGGGCAGCATGGAGGGTTGTGCATACAATCCATGTACAGCGGTATGGTGCAGGGCGGGTGCAGTGGTTTGAACAAGCGTAGTAAAATTGCATTGCAAACCGGCGTGCAGCAAGCGGCCCGCAGTGCGGGCTTGGCTAGGAAGAGCCACAGGGCGAGCATGCCCTTGGATATGCGTCTCGGCGGCAGTCGTACTGCGATGGACAGTCAGGCGGATCAAAGGGTGCTTTTTCAGGGTTGTCAGATTGTGGGGTCCTCGAGTTGAAGTAAGCAGACACAAAGTGATAGATGGACGGATGCATGGATAACTCTGCTTGCGGTTGGGGGTTGATGGCGCAGCTGGCTCGGCTGCTGGTGAGGCACCGAGAGCGCCTGCAGGTCTTGGGTGCAGCCAAGGGATACCACGTTTGCATGTGCCAGCTGCTGCAGCAGTGACACGCGTACCGCCTTCGAGCGTTAGCAAAGCTCGAAGGCGCTTGTAGGCTGGTGCATGCACACAGCAGGACCACGCGACATTGACTCATTGTGTGCATTTGCGGCAGTGTGTGTACACCCAGCCTCTCAGGTAGGCGTGGGTTGGCGAGTTTGGCACCAGCGGTAGGCGTCAGTAAACGGAGGCGAGCATGCAGGGTGTTGACAACGTGGCACGAATCATGTGTGTAGGGACATATCGACTGGCACTTGGTGGCACCCGTTGAGATCCAGAAATCTTTCACCAGAAGCACAAGCCAACCGCACAAGCAGCCGTTGAGCCCAGCGAGACTGTGTCATGGAAATTGTCACAGTCTTGAGCCGCAACCAGAGGCAAGAACTAAATTTCGCATGTGCCTGGGAGGCACAGCACCTCGTTCTCTTGATGATGCTAGGTGTGACTGGCTGACATAGCCCTGTTCATTGCTACCTGACACATCCTCCCCACCAAAAACTCGTAGGTTTGGCTGTGGCGCGCACGGACTGCCGCCGTCAGAGCCCAGATTGCCGCAGGAAAGCATCGAAATCGTCATCTGCTGCCCAGCAGTCTAGGAACGGGGCTCCGATGCCCTGCCTGTGGACCATACCCAGCTGTGCTGGTGGGGCCAGGGAGACAGACAACATCGATGGCATGAATACGGTCGCCCCTGGCATAAATGCCGCTGCGCCAGTTGGGGAGATGTCCACGCTTGGAAATGACTGCTGCGAGCCACATATGGAGCTGGCCATTGCTGCTGTGAGCGTCGACAAGTGGGGCTGGGGCGGCGCCAGGGACCACGCTTGCGTTGAAAACGCACCACGAGGGAGCTGCGGCTGCTGCACTGCGGGGGAATAAGATGCTGGCAAGCACGACGACAGCATCTGTGGTTCTGCCAGCCCGTCCCAAGGCGACAGCTGCACGACGGCTGACGACTCCGGCACATGCAGCTGTGCCTGCTGCAGCGCCTGTACTGACTGACGCCAGTGCTGCGGGGCTTCATGTGGCTGCTGCATGGCCATCTCCCAGATCTGCTTGTCAAGCATCGAGGTCTCTGTTTCTTCAAACGACAACTGATGCTGCCGCGGCTGGGACTCCAGCTGCATTTGCTGCTCGTGCTCCTGCTGCCACATCAACAACTGCTGGTGCTCCTGGGGCGATGGCAGCAGTGGCTGCTGCTGCTGCTGCTGCTGCTGCTGCTGCTGCTGGTGGTGGTTGCGGTGCTGCTGCTGCCGATGGTGGTGTTGATCGTGCTGCGGCTGCTGCGGTGGCAACTGCGACCTTGGGATCAGCAGTGGCGCCGATTGGAGGCCGCAGTTGTGCCCGGACGACTGACACTCATTTTGTGACGGCGGCGACGAGGAGGAAGGCAGCCGTACGAGTTGCATTTGTGTCGGGCCCTGCGCAGCGTGGCTTGGAGGCTGCTGCGCCTTTGATTGCACGATCTGCAGCAACACCTGCTTCACGTCTGGGGGGCAGGTGTTGGCCTGCACAGCTGCATCCAGGCGGTGGAGGAGCCCTGGTGAGATGGCGCCAGCTGTGTGGGCCAAGGACGAGGCGATTGAGACGGGGTTTGTGAGACTTTGAAGTGTGCAATTGTGAATCAACGGCTGCAATGATCAAACGTTCAAGGTGGACACGCCCGGGACACCGTTATGCTGAATTAGTCGAGCCCAATCCCTCCAGAGTCTCTGCTCCATACCTGGTGCGAGGCATGTGGGCTATGACAGTGTATGCAACGAGGTCTTGTTGCATGAGAAAGCGCCTGCAGCCACGCAACTAGTGATCACACAAGCAAGCGTACTCACCCCTCACAATCTCCAGCAGTTGCGGCACATTGGGCAGGGTCCCGCCAAGTTCCGCCAACGATATGGGACGCGACAGCCCCCCCTCCTGCACATTTGCAAGGGTCCCGGGCGCAGCTGCTTTGCAAAAATGCGGGGGCAGGCTTTGCAAACTGCCTCGAGTTGGAGCCGGAAAGCCGATGGGCCTAGCAGCGGGTCACGTGGGGCTAGCTGCGTGCCGGAGCTGGCTGCACGTGCGTGACAGCCTTGCGACAAGGGCGCCCTGCGAGGCCCTCCACACACCTTGCATACTTCCTCCGAGTCGACATGCGACAAGAACCACCCAGTGTGCGCTGGCGCAAGCCAGCCGTTGCGCGCGGCCGCGCGCAGGCGCTGCTCCTCCTGGCGCTGGTCTGGTGTCTGCTGCTGCGCGGGGATGACGTCCACCAGCGCGCCGCGGCGCAGGAGGAGGCCTGCGTCGAGTGCGCAGGTAGGCACTGGATGAGCGGAGGTGCGTGCACGCCTGCGCTGAAACTCGTCGTCAAACCTTTTTACTGCCAGCAAGGGGGCAACCCCAAAAAATGGGGGGCAAAACTGGCAAACAGAGTGCGTGCCTTAGAATCTGCAAGGCCGAAAATAGAACAGCAGCCAAGGGGCGCGGCCAGATGTCAACGGGGTTCAGCCACACCAAATCGTGATCCTTCCAAGCAATGCAAATCACCCCCTCGCCTGCGGGGCGGTCCAGGTCAACCTTGGCCTGGGTGCAGAGGAACAGCAGCCCGCGCTCCATTGACCTGCGTGGGAGCAGCAAAAGCCAGGGGAAGGACAAGGGAGGCACTTCAAAAAGTTGCACTGGCGGATGCAGGACTGGTTGAGGACCTCAAGGGTCTGCCGTGAAACGCAGCGACAGGCCAGCACACGCGTCTATGTGCTGGAGTGGGCGCCGTCGTCCTCACCTTGTGTCCTCGAACCAGACCCTTGTGCGGCTGTCCGGCTCCACGGCTTGGCCCACGTGCTCCACCACCTCCTCCCAGGCGTCCTCGCCCAGAACCAACAGCTTCTGGAGCTGCGATTTTATGGGGCAGGGGGCAGCGAGGGTGGGGGCATGACATGCGCGGGGTGCGTGTGGAGGTGAAGTGCTTTGACTAAGGCGCCAGGGCAGGATCCTTCTACGCTGTTGCACGGGTAGTACAGGCGTGCATGCTGCGCAATATGGCGAGGCACAGGACTTGGGCTTGGGTTGGTTGAAAAGCCTGTCGCGCCTGATGGCGATTCGGAGATGTGTCCCACCCCCACTCAAGATGGGCCTGCTCACCTGGGCTCTCAGGGCGCTGTTGGCAGACGCAAGTGCGAGCAAGCCCTTCAGCTGCCCCACGTGCGTGATCGAAGTCGCGAAGCCGGCTGGAAGTTGCAGCTCCATGCGTTTCTGTGAACAAGGTGAGTAGGGCAGGCAGGTGCAAGGGCGCTCAAACCTTGAAGCATTGCATTGAGGCACATACATCATTTGCACTGCCTCGTGTAGCTGAGCAGTGCGGCAATGCGCGGGGTGCTGCACAGATCAAACATGCAATGCAGTGAAATTTTCTGCAACCACTAGTTTGGGGTTGCTGCAAAAGACCAGCTTGTTTTGAGTGTGCAAGGCAGGTACACAAAAAGCAGGGAGTGAAGATTATGAGGGAGGCAGGTAGGGGGGGGGAGGCAGGAGAGGCCCAGGGACAATAGCAATATGACGAGCGCAAGGAGGACCTTTTCAGGCACAGCCCTTTTCCACAACCATTTCCATTCATTGGTCCTGCACCTCTGCTGCTGCTGCCCGGAGGTCCTTGAGCTTGGCGCATGCTGCCTTGCCGAGGTTGACGATCCCCCTGGCCTCGTCGGTCGTCAGCGGCAGCTCCACCTTCACATCGCCCTTCATGCGCGCCGTGGCCACAGCAAACCCCTCGCTGATCGCCGGCCGCATGTTGATCAGAGATGCACTGGCGTCAGCTGATACATCGGCGGCGGTGCCTGAGGCATCGGTGGATCCGCGGAGGCGGGCGCGGACGAGGATCCTGAACTGAGGCTTCTTGCCCTTTCCCTTCAGAAGCTGCTCGCCGCTGGCGTTGATCTTTGGGGCGGAGGGCAGCGGTCACAGTAAGGTGGGGTGGGGTCGACAACTTTGAGCGGGCAGGGGCAAACGGGTGGCCGCGAGCCACAGTAATGTCATCGCACCACAGCGATGACAAGGCCGCTGTTTGCATGTGTATCTGGCGCTAGCTTGTGCACAGTTACGGTGCTTTATTTTGCAGAGCTCGAGTTTGCTGGCGGCACTGAGCATGCAGGAGCTTGGCGTGGAATGTCGACACGCGGACCGGCGTGCGCGCACCCGGAGATCTGGCAGCGTTGCGCAGCCGTCCAGGATCTGCATGTCCAGCGTCGACACGCCGCCCCAGCCGCTGCGACCGCCGCAGCTCAAGTCGGCCGGCTGCTGGCCGCCCATAAGGGCGAGCAGGGCACCTCCGTTGGCTGCTGCGGGGGGGAGGCTGATGGCTTCTATGTCCGCCTCGCTGGCGCGCGCGAGCCTGAGGGTGCGCGGAGTCAAGGGTGGAGCCTCCACTGAGTGAGGCGACATGATTGCAGGTCTCAGCAGGGCAATTCTGATGGATTTAAAGGGGCCATCAAGAATGGGGGGCCTGGAAGACAACAGGACAGCTGGGAGCGTGGCACCATGCCACCAACGCAGTAGTGCACCATGCAGCAAATGAGCAAGGCGATGGGGACGGCTGCACCTGCTGACGATGCCACGAAATGACTGCTGTTGGTTTCAGAAGCACGCAGGCCCCCAACACAGGTGTGCTGGGCCTGATGAGCGGCTCTCGGACGCTGCCGTGAGCAACGCCCAAGAGTACGGGTCTGGCGCTTGGCTGGGCAGCGCGCCCGCATTAAAGTGCGGGAGGCCTTCCTGGCTCTATCTCACCCGGCGGTCTGGTCAGCAAAGCGCGCCTCGTACAGTGCTCCCTCCACCACGCGGAGCTCGAGGTACAGCTTATTGGGCAACACCCCAGTGTAAAGCTCGCCAGTGCGGCGGCGCACCAGCTCCAACCGCAGCGAGCCACCGCAGCGCGCGGCCAGGCGGTCGCCGACCAAGTAGCTGCGGCCCAGCTGCCGGCTGCACGGGCGATCGGGGCTGCGCTCGCAGAGCGGGCAGGCGGCGTCGGCACAGCCCTGAGCCCTGCGCGGGTGTGATGGGGCAGGGATAGAAGCGGAGCAGCGCTTCGAGGCAGCGAGCTGCGGGATTGGCAAGTAGGGCGCCCCGCCTATCTAGCGATTCGGCGGGGCGCTGGCGACTGCACTTTGGTAACGCGCCGGCCACATACAGGGCAGGGTGGTGGTGCATTCCGCCGACCAGTCGCGCTCCGTGCCGATGGCGCCCAGCAGCAGCCTGCCCCGCTCACTGGCAGTCGTGCGCAAAACGAAGCTGCAGGTCGAGCGCCTCAAAGGCTTCCGTGCCTGCCGCCGTCTGCCCGGCCACTGTCTGCGAGCCGCCGCCAGCGGCACCGCTGTTCGTGCCGCTGCCGCCACCGCTGTCGCTGGTAGTGTCGTCCGGCGGGGGGAGGTCCTGGAGGGCGGAGCCAGCAGCGCGCTTGATGGTGTTGAGAAGCCCAGGCGAGAGCTCCTCAGACTCCAGGACGGCCTCAAGCTTCGCCAGAAAACGCTGCACGCGCCCCTCATCGCAGCTCTGACGCTGCAAGGTGGGATTTGGGGGAAAGGACCGGGGCCGACGGGCGGACGCCAGGCCACGTGTGGGGTGGTGCGCAGGGCACGCGGGCGTGGCAGGCACTGGGCGGGTCACGCGGCGCGAAAGGTTACCCCCTCAAACCATTACGCCTGGTGTAACGTGAGCAGCCGCAACTGTGGCAGTGCGGCCGTGCTAAGATGCATGTGTGTGTTGAAGGAGATTAATCACGTTGCTGCTTGGCCGGAGTGCGTGGGCGCCTGCGCCAGTATGAACAAACCACAATATCTCCCACAAATTGTGTGCTTGCGCTGCGCTTCGCCCCAGGGCACGCACCTTCGTGACTACGGGTCGCACTGTTAGTGCATCTACGCATCGCTTGGTCCCTGTGACGACCTGCCGTGACGGCTGGCTGCTCGTGGACGATGGGTCGGTCGAGTGCCCCGGGGACGCCATACTTACCGCGCCTGAGGTGGGTGCAGCCTGCATATACGACCAGTCTTATAAGGCACATGATTTGAAACTCCCCAACTATCTGCTCGCAGCAGGTGAAGCGCTTTCCATGCATGCACGATGTTCATGGATGTCAATCGGGCTTCACGCCCTAACCACACCGAGCCGAGCCTCGCGAGGGGGTCTCCATGGCATACGGATGTGTGATAATGTAAGTAGAGCAAACTTTAGCGCAGCCCCCCCTGGGGCGGAGCCTGGATTCGTGTCGTTGTTTGTGGCCTTCCGCCCAGTTGCCCACGGGTGTGTAGCTTTGCGTGCAGGGCGCTGAATTGGGTGCATTTGGGTGTGTCGGATAGAACAAATCATTGTGATTATAATAGGGCTTCAGGAGAACATTCCCGTGCTCTGCACGCATAGAATGAATCATGAGTTCTCACCACTCTGTTGTGTGGGGGCCGGGCGTCGCCTGGAGGGCGGCCGGTGGGCTGGCCGGCACACCTAGAGTGTTTCAATGCTCCTAAGCATCTCCTTTTCGGGTGTTCACGGCTCGGCAGCGTGCGGCGTGCATGGGACGGTCAAGCACCTCAAGCCCAGCTGTCAGAGGCCCGCGGCACCTCGATCGCGCCATCGCGTGGGTGTATACAGTACATAATTGGTATACGCATTACTTGGTGCACCTGCTCATATCTAAATGCTCCGGGCTTGCGCCTTACTCGGAGCTGGATGCTTCCCGGAGGCACTCCCACCCTGAGTCCTTGCACGGCTCGCATGTAGAACTGCTTAAGAACTATTGTGGCACGTATGTAGCGCTTCCAGTGGCGCCAGTGGGCGCAGCGGCAGTGGCGCTCGACAGCGCGCAGCGGCGTCCGCATGGCTGCTACCATGTCAACGGCGCACTGGGATTTATGGTGGCATGAATTTCACCTTGACTGCTGTGACCTGAGCAAGTGAGTGACTGTGCCTGTCTCGGTTGTTCGCACGCTGGCGTACGTGCTTTGGGGGCGCACGGCATCGTCAAATGGGCCGCGCATGGGAGACGCTTGCCGCCCCCACCCTCGATTTGCCTCTTCTCACAACAATTCTGCCGCAATCTGCGGGTGGCAGCACGCGGCGGTCGTTGCGCGGGGAGCGAAAAGGCGTGAGCGTCGTGGGGGCGCCAGCCGGCCAGTTGGGCGGCGCGACCCCACTCCAATTTGTGCACCGGCTAATTCCAAAGTCCTTTAAAAACAGGGGAGCAGGTCGCCCGTTGCGATCGATGAGACAAGAGAGGCAGCGAAAGCGAGGTGCAGGGACAACACCAACATCAGGCAAAACAGAGGTTACAACAGTTTGGGTACACGCAGTCAGCCCATCGATCTCTACATACACGTCTCCCGCGTTCAGTACCCGTGTGATGCGTGCTACCGCAGCCTTCTGGCCCTAGGTGATCGTTTTGTCAAGCTGCTGCCGAAGTGCGCTCATCAGTGGGCGTGTCGATGCGGTTGTCGCATCGAGCAAGTCAGCTAGCCCATCCACTCCAGCAGGCCATAGTTTTTTCAGGGAATTGGGCGTGGCGGCCGGCGCGCCGCCCAAGCGGATCATGAGCCACTCTGTGAGCTGCTGCGACAGGTATTTGGGTTTTCGATCGCTCGCATCGTTTGCCAGGAAGAGGCCCAACGGCGCGCGATCAGAGACGCCGTCGCGAGGCAGCCCCTTGGTTAGGATCAGGATTAGGATTGTTACAAGATCCCGCGGTCGCCCGCTCCTGGAGCCATCCAGGCTCATGGGATATGACTTGGTAGCATCAGCATTGTGTGACAGGGATTCAGGGGGCCACTGTTCGCCGTTCAAAGCAGGCGTGCACAAAGGCCCCGAGGGTCCGCACTGCGCACAAGGGCGCGCATGCGGGCATGTGCAGGCAGGTCCGCAAACAAGGGTGCAAAGCGCGGCGCGGCCCGCAGGTCCGCGTAGGCAGGGCAGTCGAGCAGGGCATGTTCAGCCGTTTCGTCAAGGCCGCGGCCATCGCAGTGGGGGCAAAGGGTGGGGGTGTTGTAATGCAGTGTTGGCGACGCTGCAAAGGGGGGAGAGCAGCAGCGCAGGCGCATGAGCGCCCGCGCGTGTTGGTGGTTCCGGAATCGGGACGCGTGGCGGAAGTAGTAGGGCATGCGAGGCGGGAAGCCGGCCTTAGGCACCTCATCAGCATCGCCCGCGGCAAAACAAGCCTCATACTCCGCGCAAGCACCAGCGCCCTGCTGGACGGCCCGTGCAGCCCGGTTGGCTAGCGCATGATCCCATGCATGCACTTCCCACCCTCCCAATTGCTGGCGAAGGCCCGCCATCGCCGCCGGGCCCTGAATCAGGGTGTTGTGCACCCCGGCCGCATAGGCCGCCACAAAGGCGCCAGGGGCGCCCCCCTCGGCTGCTAACCAATCAAGTGTGTGCAGCCACGCGCCGCTCCACGTGCGACGCGCCCGTGCCGGGCTCAGAGAGCAGGCTAAGGAGAGCTCCCCCACAAACGCCCATTTCAAAACCCCCTCGTCAGACTTGATCATACGGTTCCATTGCCGCGCGCCTGCGCGCAGCCACGCGCACGCGAGCGGCTGCAGGCCGCTCTCAACGCAAAGGATCGTGGCAGGCACGCTGCGCCGTACCCCCCCAGAGGTGCCGGACGTAATTGTTTTGCGGGACTTGCAACGGTGCCTTGAGGGCGTCGTCCATGCTTCTCAGCAGGTCAGGGCCCCAGACCTCCGCCCCGTAGGTAAGGACGGCCTAAGCGGCGGGGGTGCTTGAGGCGGCCTAAGCGGCGGGGGTGCACAACACCCTGACTCAGGGCCCGGGTGCAGTGGTGGGCCTCCGCCAGCAATTGGGAGGGTGGGACGTGCATGCACGGGACCATGCGCTAGCAAACCGGGCTGCACGGGCGGTGCTTGTGCGGAGTATGAGGCTTGCTTTGCCGCTGGATTGATGAGGTGCCTGAGGCCGGCTTCCCGCCTCGCATGCCCTACTACTTCCGTCTGCCACACAACCTGATTCCGAACCACCAACACGCGCAAGCGCTCATATGCCCGCGCTGCTTCTCTCCCTCCTATGCGGCGTCGCCAACACTGCATTACAACACCCCCACCCTTTGCCCCCACTGCGACGGCCGCGGCCTTGACGAAACGGCTGAATATGCCCTGCTCGACTGCCCTGCCTACGCGGACCTGCGGGCCGCGCCGCGCTTTGCACCCCTGTTTGCGGACCTGCCTGCACATGCCCACATGTGCGCCCTTGTGCGCAGTGCGAACCAGCATACACACGGGGCCTTTGTGCACTCCTGCTTTGAACGGCGAACAGTGGCCCATTGAATCCCTGCCACACAATGCTGATGCTACCAAGTCATATCTGATGAGCCTAGAAGGCTCCAGAAGGGGGCGACCGTGGGATCTCAGATCGGCTTGTGACGATCCTGATCCTGATCCTTGAGCTAGAAATCGCTGTAGCCCACAGGTGGTGGTATGCCCAGCGGGTGTGGTTCTTGTATGTGAGCGCGTTTGCGTCCCTCTTCTGGGGTGCGAGTGCTGTTGGGCTGTTCCTGGCGGGCGTCAGCTGCGTCAGAACGGTCACTCCCCCGTCGTGAGCTGCTCAATGGACTTCCTTGAGTCAATGCAGACAGCCCTGCCTGCCCTCTGCTCCGCTGAGTGCTAAGAATTCAAAACTGGGTGGGGGGGGGCGCTGAAAAAGGGGTTGAGCCCTATGCGCAAACACTGGTCAGCCTCCGGGCAACGGCTGCATCATGAGCCACGCCTGCCCCTGCGTCACCCAGCTTCGCCACAGCTGCTCTCCCTCAAAACGCTGAAATTTGGAGCGCTGAGCGAGTTTGTTGTTCGTAATTAGAAGTTCGAGACTTATAGCAATTCTCCCCTATAACCGTAGTAGTCAATACCTATGAGACTGGGGCCGCGCGGCGTGCTCGGGTGGCTGGGCAGTGTTGCCACCTGCAGAGCGCGCAGCAGCGCATTTTGCCAAGCGAGGCCGAGCACAGCCATGTCGAAGGTGGGCGACATGTGCCTGCGGCCCGGCTCTGCCCGTGCGCCTGGCCCTCCCACCCACGCACCCGTACCTCCGACAGCCCCAGCGCCCGCAGCCGCGCCAGGGTGCCTGGAGCACCGCCTCGACTGCCAGCAGCCGCGCGTGGCAGGGCAGCACGCGGTTCGCGACCTCGCGGTCCGACTGGGGGCCCGAAATTCCTTAAGAATAAGATGGCGCAGTCTGGCAGCAGCGCCGCGAGGAGGAGGGCGCGCGGTCGCAGGGAGGGCGCGGCGGGGCGCTCGGGTTTGCGGAGGGCGGCAAAGGGCGGGGGGGGGGGGCGAACGCGAGGCAAGCGGCGACGGGGGCGTGCTGCAGGACGACCACGGCTGCGTGCATGCATGCAGAAGGGTATGAGGCGGGCGCACGCCAAGCAGGGGCGGCTGAGTACGAGCGTGCTGTCCTCAAACTCAGCGGTTGGGCGGGCAGCAGGCACTCAGGGCAGAGGCCTGTTTGGCGCCAGCCGCGCGGCACGCCAGGCCGCCCCACCCGCTTTGAACACGTCTGTGGAGGCCAGCGTTGCGTGCTGATACCGCAGCACCGACCACACGACGTCGTCTGTCGCCCACGCCTGCAGGCGTGGCGGCGCCGGCCGGCGTCGGCGCGGGCGGCCGGGCAACGGCGAAGCAGCTTGGGGCGCCGCGAGCAGGTGCTTTCGGGCTGCAGGCACCCCGCGGTTCGCAGGCGGGCCGGGCTCGCTATGTGAGGCAGCCGCACCTCCAAGAAGGTGATCCAAGACTTGAGGTCCAGTCGCAGCGCCTGCGGCGACCCCACTGCGATGTCGCGCACGTGCCGCGGCTTGAACCGCGCCGCCAGTGCTGTCAATGAGGCGCGCAGCGCGGCCTCATCCGCACCGGCGAGCGCAGGCGCCGCAGCCGCGGCGTCGGCCTCGGTCAGGGCGCCGCATTCAATGAGAATCGAAACGATACGCTCGTCACGCCCGCTTGTGCTGGGCTGGGCGTCCGCCTTTGCAGCTCGAGCTGCATGCGCCGCAGGCGTGGACCGCACGCGCCTAGCAACAATGCTGCCACCACGCTGCTTGACCGATCCCGAATTTCGATGCATGAGTTTCCTTGTCACGCAAGACATGCTCCCAGCCGTTATCCTGTTTGGCTGAGCTCTTTTTGCACGGAACCGCTGTTCGCGCGTGCAGATCTGGGATCTGAAAGCATTCAGAGTAATCTGACTGCAAATTCATGATGAATTTTTTTCGATGCAATTCAGCTGCTGCACACAGCGGGGTGACCGCGGCAAGTGATACACATTGTGCAAGTTGTTCTCCATATGGGTCTACCTTTGTGGCGATTGTGTAGCTGTTGTATGGTTCTTCTGTTTTGAGGCGCGCGGTCCCTGTCAGGTCAGGTTCCTGTGGCAGAGCGAGCATTTCTTGATCTCAGCCCGCCAGGGCAGCCGCTTCGCGCCTAGACAGGCGCGGCGGGGTCTTAGGAGTGCAACATGCGGCCTGTAGGAGCGCTTCATCATGCGCGCAGCGCGCTGCGAGGATGGGGCGCAAGCAGTGGCTGGCGCATCCAGCAGCGGGCACTGCGGTCGGCGCCACCCACGCTCTTCTACGCCCGCGGCACCGGCAGCCCGCACGGCGCCAGGCCCGCGCTGTACGAGCAACAGTGCTTCGCGCCCCGCTGGCTTGTGTGCTCATTGTACAGCGACGCGGGGGCGTCCGTCGCCGTCGCGGCGAGCGCCGCTGAGGCGGAAGCCAATGGCGCACCCGAGGCGTCCGAGGCTGCGGAGGAGCAGGACGCCCAGGCGCACCAGCTGCGGCAGGAGCAGCAGCAGCAGTGGGAGGCCGAGCTGGAGGAGACCCTGAAGCTGGTGCACCTGCTGCCTGAGTCAGGTGCCCGGGGAGGCCAAGAAGCATGCACTGATTATGGATATTTTGGCCAAAAGGGTGAAGAAACGGATGTGCGGCACATGAGTTCACACGTACGTGCAGACAGGTGTACTTCGTCGTGTTTAGCGGAGGGTGTCTGTGTTCAAAGTGGTGGCAGCTGTGGGTTCGAGTCCGTGGGCGGATGGGACCACCCCGGCCCTGCAGCAGCAGGCAGTGGGTTTTGGCCCACCCACCCCCACTGTGCCACTGCGCAGCAGCGCCGGGCCTGATTGTGCAACAGGCCGCCCACAGGCCGACAGGAGGGGCTTGAGCCGCCGTGCCAATCCCCCTACGCTGCCTGGTGACGTGGCATCGCCCCACTCACCCTTCCCTCACACTTGCACACACTTACACACACACACACACACACATATACACACACACACACACACACACACACACACATGCACACACACACACACACGCACACACACATGCAGTGCGCACCGCCCTGGAGTCCCATGACCGGCTGTACGAGCTGCTGGAGGTGGTGATGGACCTGGGGCGGCCCCCGTTGGCACGCTTCCCCTCTGGTGACCTGCGGCTGAGTGACAACCTGGTGACGGCGGAGGACCTGGAGCAGGCAGTGGCTAAGGTACGCGCGCCTGCGCGCGTGCGTGTTTGCCGGCCGGCGCGGGGGCGCGCAGGGGCGCGGGCGTGCGCCCCGCTCAAGGGAGAAAGAGATTGTGTGTTTGTGTGCTTTTCTTGCATGTGCGATGTGTATTGATTTGCGTGTGTGATTTTTGTGTGTGCGTGTGTGTGTGCATGCGCAGGAGTGAGTGTTGTGTGTGTGCGGGGCTGCGGGGAGAGGGTGCTAATCTCCACTTATGAATGAAGGTACGACCCAAGCCTTGCGGCTGCGGGGCCGGAGTCCCTGGGGGCCGAACGGCGTGTGTAGGGCCGCCTTGCTGCAGTGTGCCACCACGGGTAGAGCGCGCCTGCTGCGCGCTGGAGGTTGCCCCACCCCCCGCGTGCCTCATGCGTTCGATTCTCGCTTGGCTGGTCTTGAGCGAAACAGCTTCACGATCATGCCCCCGCGCACCACAACCCATAAGGGCGCGCCCCCCCCCCTTACTAAGAACAACTCAAGATGATCCTACAATGACTGACAACGATTCACCAACCCTCCGCCCAGGTCGGCGAGTTTGGCGGCGACAACCGCGCCGGCATCGACGCCACGCTGCACCGCATCAGCGCCATGCGCAACCGCTCCGGCCGCATCGTCGGCCTCACCTGCCGCGTCGGGCGCGCGATTACGGGCAGCGCGGAGCTCGTCAGGGACCTGATTGTCGCGGGCTCCTCAATCCTGTTCCTGGGCCGCCCCGGCGTCGGCAAGACGACGGCGATCAGGGAGCTGTGCCGGCTCTGCGCGGACGAGCTGAGCAAGCGGGTCGTGATCGTGGACACTAGCAACGAGATCGGCGGCGACGGGGACGTGCCGCACGCGGGGATCGGGCGGGCGCGGCGGATGCAGGTGGCGGACCCCGAGCAGCAGCACAGGGTGATGATCGAGGCGGTGGAGAACCACATGCCGCAGGTGGGGGGATGCATAAGAGTGTGTGCGCTCGGCGCATGTGCGCGTATGAGCTGTAGCGTGTGGGTGTGTTGTGCGCGTGTGTGTGTTTGTATGTATGTATGTGGGGCGGAGGGGGGTGGCTGTGGCCTTGGTTGCACTTCAGGCCCATCCTGGGCTGCAGAGGGTTCACCCAAGGTGGGGAAGGTGTGTGTTCAAGCACAGTCAGCCGCTGCTTGGGGCTAGGTGCCGCAGCCGCTCGGCGCCCGAGGGCTATGCTGTCGGATGCGCGCCGCCGGCGCCCTTCTTCACGCCGCCGCCAACTCACCAGGCGCCGGCAGGCATGCGCGCATCCCCACGAGCATCTTCGACCAGCACGCCTTGACAGTGCCTCCTCCTACGTCTCCCCCTCCCTCCCTCCTATGTTGGCCGTTCCTTTCTCCCCCCCACCCCAACCCCAAACCCTTGACTCTGAACCCCAAACCCCAGGTGGTGGTCATCGACGAGATCGGCACGGAGGCGGAGTGCTCCGCAGCGCGCACCATCGCGCAGCGCGGCGTCCAGCTGTTTGCGACGGCCCATGGCAACGAGCTGGAGAACGTGGTGAAGAACCCCGCGCTGTCAGACCTGGTGGGAGGCATCCAGAGCGTCACACTGGGTGGGTGGACGACCCCCCCCCTGGCGCGCGGGGGCGCGGGCTGCATGATGGGGGCGGCCGGGCTGGGTGGCGGGTCGCGCGGGGGCAGCGCGGAGGGGGCCGGGGCGCAGCGTGTATTCACGCGCCGTCAGCAATGATGCAGTGGGGGGCTGTGGCGCCGGCTGCGGGCCCTGTGTGTTGGCTCCCCGCTCGCCTGAGCGACACCTGGACTGGTAGGTGTGCAAGCGGGGTGCCGAAATTCACACAACCAAGCGCCCAGCCCGGCCCAGCCCGCTGCGCCCCCGCCTGAAAGCCCCGGCGCCGCGCCGCGCCCCCCCCCCCCCCCCCCC
>NW_014013159.1:0-1348 GCF_000611645.1 Monoraphidium neglectum | reverse complement strand
GGCGATGACGAGGCCAAGCGCCGCGGCGTACAGAAGTCCATCCAGGAGCGCGCCGCGCCGGCCACCTTTGACGTCGCCGTGGAGATGCTGGACCGCATGCGGTGGCACGTGCACACGGACGTCGGCGCGGCTGTCGATGCCATGCTCGCGGGGCAGCACCCGGGCGGCCAGTCGCGCGAGCGCGCGGCGGACGGCACAATCCTCAAATACAACTACAACCCCGCGATCCCCAGCACGCGCGGCGGCGTCGGCGCCAAGCAGCAGGCGCGGTCCCCGCTGCCTGACGGCGCGGCGGCCGCCGGCGGCGGCGGGGGGGCTAGGAGCATCGTGCTGTCGAGCGTCGACGACGGGGAGGGGGCGCTGCGGACGCCGCCGGCGGGGGCGCGCGGCGGCGGCTTTGTGCGGCGCAGCGTGCCGGTCGCGGGCAAGGAGAAGGGGCCGGTCTCCGGTGAGGCCCACGCGCGCGCCACGAATGCATGCGCGGCGGCGCCGCCGCCGCCGCCGCCGCCGCGGCCCCAACACGCTGCACGCGCACCCGCCCGCGCGTTCCGCCATCCGTGCGCTGCCGCCTCCGACCCGCTCCCACGGTCCCCGCGCCCGGCTGCTCCCGCATGCCAGTGCGCCGGTCCTTGCCACCCACCCGTTTCATCCCCGCCGCCTCCCACCCCCTGCCCGCTCGACCCAGGTTCCATCGTGACGCGCCGCGGCCGCCGCGTGCAGCTGGGCACAGACAGCCCCGAGGATGCGCTGCTGCGGCTGCACATCGCGGACCTGGACGAGGAGAGGGTGTGGGAGGTTATGACGGCCATGGCCCTGCACGACAAGGTGGGGGGCGCGGTGGTGCTGTGGGGCGTGAGGGTTTGTGTGTGTGTGTTTTGTCTGTGTCTGTGTGTGCTTTATGTACGTGTGCATGTGTGTTTGTGTGGATGTGTAAGTAAGAGCGCGTGTGTGCGTAGGCGTGCACGCGCATGAGTGCATGTGTGTGTGTGTGTGTGAGTGTGTGCTTGAGTGTTTTTTTTTGTTGTGTGTGTTTTTGTGTGCGCGCGTGTGTGGGGGCGTGTGTATTTGTGTGTGGTGTTCGCAGCAGGGCTGTTCGAGGTCGACCCCGCAGGGCAAGGGTGGCTGGGAGGGATGGGCAAGTACTCGATGCGTGCTTGCGCAAGAGGCATAGCGGAACAACGCTGGATGCGAGGCAGTGACAATTTGCGGGTTCTTGCGCGTTGTGGCAGTGTGAGGGCCTTCAGTGTGGCGCAGACATCTGCTCGACCTGCCTCTCGGCGCCGCTCGCTCCCCGGGCCCCGCGCTCCCCCAACCCCTCCCCCTCATAACCCCACCCCCTCTCACACAC
>NW_014013160.1:9008-26714 GCF_000611645.1 Monoraphidium neglectum | reverse complement strand
GTGGTGGGAGGTGCGTGAGTAGGGGTGGTGCCCGAAGCAGGCAGGCGAGGCCTGGCATGGGGAGGGTCGACGGGGCTGTGCGGCGGCCGAGTGCGCGGAGTGTTGGATGGCGCTCTCGCAGCCGCCAGTCCGGCCGGCCGCGGGACACAGCGCCGGCAGCCTCTTGCGCACTCGTTCAATAGTCTTGCCCGAGGTCTGGAGGGCGTCGTGCCGTTGTTCTGACAGCTCGCCCCCCTGCACCCCCTCCAATGTCACCGACCCCCAGCGACGACGTGCGCTCGTCGTACGCGGCGCTGCACGGCGGCGCCGCCCCCGACGTGAGCGCCGCCGACTTTGCATTTGCGGGCCACGCGGTGCTGGCCACGCTGCTGGTGTCCTGGCAGTACGTCACCATGCGCCGCCCGGAGGACAGCGGCCTCAGCCCCCTCGCGGCCGCGGCTTGCGGCGCCGCGGCGCTGGCGTGCTGCGGGGCCGTGGCCCAGATCGGCGCGACGTGCGACGTGTACGACTGCGCGTCGTGGATGCCGCTGCTGCTGCTGCTGGGCAGCATCAAGGTCTGCTGCACCATGGTCAAGTGTGAGTGCGCCCGCGCGGCTGGCCTTTGAGGGGAAGAGGGGCGAGGCAGTTGGAGCGCTGCCGTCACCGTCCGGCAATCTCGATTTCCCCAATTCGCACCAGCGCGCCCGCGGCCCAAGCGCTGCCGAGCCGCTGTCTTGCCGCTCGCGCCCACATTCACGGCTGCACCCACAGCCCGCCCCGGCGCCTGCGCCCCCCCGGCCCGTGTCACCCCTCTGCCCCCAGACACGCCCCAGGTGCTGCACAACCACCAGCGCCGCTCCACCGGGGGCTGGAGCCTCACCAACGTGCTGCTGGACCTGGCGGGCGGCTCCCTCAGCTTTGGCCAGGTGCTGTTTGACGCGGCGGCGCGCCACGACATGTCGGTCATTGCGGGAAACCCCGCAAAGCTCTGGATCGCGGCCCTCAGCATAGGGTGAGGCCCACGGCGGACCGCTCCGCTTCGCTCCGCGCACAAACGGGCAGGACGCACCAGGGGCGGCCGAGCAGGGCGGTTGCGCGGCGCGGCGCGGCAACGCCGCTGGCGTTGTCGGAGGGGTGCGTGCTGCGTCGCCCAAGGGAAGCCGCCTGGCCTTTGCCTGGCCCTGGGCACGCCTGCCCCTCACCCACCCGCACACACCCATTCTCGCGCCCCCTCAACCCAGGTATGATGTCATCTTTGTCCTGCAGCACTACGTGCTCTACAAGGACGACAGTCCGACGTCCACCTCGCCACCTGGCGCCGGCGCCGGCGAGGCCGGCCGCGCCGGCGGCGCGCAAGCGCAGGTGGTCGCGACCGTGCCGGTCGCGGCGGAGCGCGGACGCGAGCAGCCGCGGCGCCGCTCCGGCGTCAGGGCGTTTGCGGAGCGTGTGCGCACCACAGTCAAGGGTGCCAAACCGCAGCCCTGAGTTGGCTGCGCATCATACGATGGCCGAGCAAGGCGCGCGTCCGCACGCGCGGACCACCCAGTCAGTTGTAGACGCCGTTGCATGCAGCTTGATTCGTGTCCTGAACTGATTGGCGTGCGCGTGATTGCGAAAGAGCAGGCGTGGTTGATGCGGAGCAGGCGGGGCGCCCCTCGCGCCCCGCACCCGCCCTCCCCGCTGTACCATCACCCCTATCCTTCCCTTAGCGAGCGAAGAAGCATCATCCTTGTATTTGGTGTTTGTGCGTGTCCAAGCGGCCCAATTTGAGCCGTGCCTGCACGCGCGTAGGGCGGCAGCTGCGCTGCAGGTTCCTCCACACCGCCCTAGAACGGAAAGAGACTCCCTGATTGTGGGCTTGGGGGCGGTCCAATCTTTGGGGCACACCACGCGTTGAGAAGAGCGAGCGAAGGCATGAGTGTCCGTGGCCCCGTGGGGCGCCCTGGCTGCATCGGGCCCGCCCAGCGGCACGGCACCGCCACCCCTGATCCCCCAACTTAACCATTGTCCTTGCTTGTGGGATCGGGGTGGCGCTGGTTGGAGAATCTGGGGTGGCACTCGTGGTGCCACCCGCTCCCCGCACCTCATTTGTTGCAGGGTGTGGGGAGGGAAGGGTCAACATCGTGGCGGGTGAGAGCGCGCTGGCCGGCATTACGCCATTCCACCGGCCTAGGCGCACACAAACCTGCACCACAGGCCTGCTGGCCGCCTGCCCGAGGGACCAGCGCCCCAAGGCTGGAGCGAGCGCCGTGTACAACACAAACACAACAACGCGTACGTGTAGCTGCTGCCTGCGCGCACCCGCCAATCGCCCAGGGCCTGTCGAAACTCGGGGCTGCTACGCCTGTGACGCGAGGGCCGCCTGGCGGCCAGCAGCGGCGACGCCCTGCACGTGCCGCCGAAACCCAACGTTCACGTCTGGCTGGCATTGCTCCTCCACCTGACGGCCTGCATACCCGCTTTGTGGGCGCTTTGGGTGCGGGCCTCTCCTTGCCCTGGCAGGTCCCTATCTTTGAATCGGTGGAGCGGCCAAAGTGCTGCAATGCGTGCGGACCCCTGCGCTGCGCCCTGCTGCGGCTGCCTGAGCTGCACCTGCCACCAGCCATGTGCCCACTTGGCCATGACACGTGCCATCCATTCAACACCTGTATACCAGCACTTCACATTGCGCGTTGCGGGCTAGCGTCGATGCGTCGCCAATGCGCGCCTCCTTTACGCTGTTTTAGGCCCGGTTTGAGGTCATTCACTGCGGTTGCCTCCGCCCAAGCAGCGGTTTTATGCAACGGCCTTACCTGGCCGCGCACGCTTGCATTGCAGGTCGTTAGTGCTGGGGCAATTGCCCGTGCGTCTGATGCAGCGGAAGGCTTGTAATTCGAGCCGTGTGCTGGAAAGGCGGGCATATGATCGGCTGGCTTGTGGACAGCTGCATCGCAGCTTCCTCAGCTTGTGGATCGGAGGGCGTCATGCCGGTCCAGCCTTTCACGCTAGCCGGGGCAGCCCCGTCTTGCTGACGGAGTCCAGGGCCAGCAGCAAACCCGCAAATAATTGTCCTGCTGGGGTGGCCCTCCACCATGCTCACCAGCCTGGGATGTGCCATCGCACTTACTGCAACAAACGGTTACTTACACCAGAACGGGTCAATACAGCATCTTCCATGATGCATACACAGGCCAATGCGCTGATCATTTTGGGCTAGCAGTTGTTATGCTGAGGTGATGGAATAGCTGAGGAGGTAAAGCGAGGACTGCAGTCAAGGAATTTGCAAATAGTCACCCCCCAGGTCACACAATGCTGCTGATCAAACTTGGCACGTGCGGCTGCGAAGCGGGCCGCTGATGCATCGTGGCCGGCGCCGAATGGTTGCGCTGCTGCATTGACATGTGCACCTGCTGTTGCAGATGCTGCTGCGCGAGCTGCTGCTGTTGCGACAGCTGCTGCGCGAGCTGCTGCTGTTGCTGCGAGAGCTGCTGCAACAGCTGCTCCGGTTGCTGCTGCTGCTGGGACGCCTGCTGCGGCGGGGTCGCCGGCGCCGGCACCTGGGGCGGGGGTGTCGCCACATACCGCACGCGGCCCGCGCCCGGGCCGCGCTGTGCCATGCCCGGCCGCGCATCGGCCGCGCACAGCAGCGGCTTGCGGCAGTCGTCGCTGCCCTGGCGGCCCTGAGGCAGGCGGCGGCAGGGGCAGGAGTCAGTTGAATCAGATGAGAGTGCCAAACCTGGTGCGGCTGCGTCCCCATTGCCCTTCAGAACCAACCATGTGAGCCGTACATGATGCTACATGGCAGCGGCGCGGCGCAGCCACGTCCGGCTCCGTGGCCACCAACCACCCGTGACCCTGGCACCCCCCGCCACCGCGAACCCCAGCCTCAGCGCCCGCACCAGCTCTGCATCGCCGTCCACGCCGCCGCCCTCCACCCGCGCCAGCCGCTTTGTCAGCGCGCGCTTCGTGTAGACCGCCGACCCCACCAGCACCAGCACCGCCGTCAGGCCAGATATCACCGCAAACGCGATGCGCGCTGCAGCGTGAGCGCGCGGGCAGGAAGGCAGAGGGGGCATGCAGCCGCAGTGCGAGGGCGGCGTCAGACACGAAGGCGGCGCCGCCTTGTGGCGGGCGCTTGGCATTCAAGCCGCAACCTTGGCAGCCACTGGGGCCTCCAGGCTCCCAAGCGCAGCTCAGCTTGCTCCTTCAACCGTACTCCACCCTTGCCCAACGCGCCATGCCCTTGCAGGTGCGTGGCCCTTACCCTGCGGCGGCGTGGCGCTGGCGATGGCGCCCTCTGCGTTGGCCACGTCCGACAGGTCCTTGAGCAGGTTGCCGCCCCACACGTAGAGCGCAATCCCGGGGGCGATGCCAAACACCGAGGGCCAGAAGAAGTGGGAGAAGGGCAGGCTGGTGGAGCCCAGGGCGTAGTTGAGCAGCGTGAAGGGCGACGCGGGGCAGCAGCGCAGCAGCAGCACCAGCTTCCACCCGTCCTCGCGCAGCTGGGGTTTTGCGGGGGGGAGGTTGAGGGCGACGTGCGTGCAAAGGGGTCGGGTGGGCGGAGGTGTGAAGGGTTCGGGGGCATGAGGCGAGCAGCAAATCGCGTGATGATGAGCTGCAGCCCACGCTCACGCGGCAGCCAACAACTGGCCGCAGGAAGAAGGCAGCTGCATGGAGCGCGGCCGCGCAGCGGACGGCGCGTAACCAAACAGGGCGCCTCGCTGGACACGGGGGCCAATGCTCCTCCTAAGCAGCCGCTGCAGCCCACACACGCCCACTCAAGGGGCGGTGAGGCTCACCGCTGCCTCCATCGCCACCCAGGTGGGCCAGGCCGCTGAGACGCGCTCTATGTAGGCGCGGAACAGGTGGCGGCCCAGGGCGAAGGCCAGGGTCTCCCCCACGACGCAGGCCGACCACACCAGCATCATGCCGCGCCCAAAGCCAAAGAGCGCGCCCGCGGCCACGGCCAGCACTCCCGTAGGGATCAGGCAGACTGAGCGTAAGGGGCAGCGCGAGTGAGGAGTATCGTGTGTGTGAGTCTGCGTAACAAGGCACCAAGGCGGACACTGCGCGCGGGGCCCACATCGTGGTCACCTGGAGCAAGCGTCACATATCAGGCCGTCCGCTGCGCCCGCAGGGCGCGTCGTCGCCCACCCCGGCTCCCCCTGGGAGCGCGCCCCCGCGCCGTCGCTGCTCACTGGTGAAGGTGATCTGGATCGCGATCAGGGCCACGGCGCCTTTCGTGCGGTGGGAGTCCACCCAGTGCACGAGGGCCGACAGGCGGCGCCGGTCCGCGGCTTGGTACGCAACCAACAGCAGCACCAACAACACAAGGGCAACCAGGGCTGCGGGACGCGGACGTGGGGCAAATGCATGCTTGTGTGGTCGGGGTGCGATGTGCGGCACGGGCGCGCACACGAGCGGCCGAAGCGCGAGAGGGACGCACAAGCAGAGACAGCAGCACGAGCAGCGAAGCGCACACTGCACTGCACGGTGCTCACCGCGGAGGGCCCAGCTGCTGCGGGGACGCCGCTGCTTATCTGTGCCGTCACCTCCCTTATCGAATGGCGGAGCTAGGCCGGAGCCCTTGAATCGCTTCCCAGAATTCTCCATATTCCCCCCCATGGCCCGCGAAGCTTTTTGCGGCAGCGCCTCTGTCACGTCAGGACTTTGATAACAAGTGTTCCATGGACCTTGATGGCCAAAGCTGGCGAGAGAGGGCGGGATGCTTCCCCTGATGCCACACTGGTGCCTCTGACACGCCAATCGGCAAAACGCTACACTGCGCGTGACAGAAGGAACGACGAGAGAATTTAAAGGGCTGCGTACCACATCAAGGCGCGAATGGGCAGCAGGTATCATATGGCCGCCCGTCACCGCTGGCCAGCCCTCCTCACTCGTGCACTCACCTGTCGCAGACCATGGCTCCGATGCCAGGACCCTGCATGGCTGGGCAGTTGCTTCTGTGCATGATGTGACGAGGCTGTTTGCAGCCGTTTTCATTGGCCGCCCCTTGGTAGGCACATACACCGGTGTGTGGGGCTCTATCCTGTGAGGGGCAGTATCTCACATCTTCACCTTTCACACGAGCAGGGGCAGCACACACAATTCCATGCGTATGGTAGGTTTTGAAGCAACTTCTACACGGGCAGGCTGGTAGCTGTAGCAGCACCAGCCGCCCCAAGGTTCAAACAAGCACTTGACGGGCCCACGGCGCTCACAAGTCACCTCACTTGCCACGAAGTGGACTGTAAGCCGTGTGCAGACCCATGATACTGCGCGCCCTCAGGACACATGATGCGAGATGCACATGCGTGCGACAGCACCAGGGCCCTTTGTGAATGGGCGTGACTGGGATATTCAAGGGAGCAACATGACCTCAACCGTCTGGTGGTGCCAAGACCATGCGCAGTGTGCAAGGATTCATGTGCTGAGCTTAGGTGGCATGCAACCAGACCGGGATGTTGATGTGCGCCGCATGTTGCGAGGCCCCTCCACATTTATACGCTTGAGGCTGCCGGAATCGCCTGCCCCATCAGCAGGTCCTTGCCTGGTCAACAATGCTGCATTGAAAAAGCCACGGAGTAGTGCAGCTTTGTTGCCTTCTTCTGCGTAACGCTCCTGGAGTATGTTGCGCTGCACCCACTTATAATTTGCTGTGTGGTCAAGGCGGCACGCACGGCCACGGGGGAGCTGTCGATGCTCGACGCAACCTGGCGGTGCCGAATCATATCTGTGCTTGCGCTGCACCCGCCTGAGCCGTAAAACCAAGTATTTGTGACGGGCATGATAAGGGGCCGATGCATCACAGCCTCACATAGCATGCAGTCTCTATGGACAGGTCCAGTTGCACCAAGCGTTGGACATGGACGACGGTGTGTGCGCGTAGTGGACGGCCGATGCGCCAAGTTGACCAGGGGCGGGTGGCACCGTCAGCAACACGCAAAACAAGAGAGTGAGTTCACGTTTTCAGGCATGGCTGGGATTGATACGACCGGGGACTTGCGCCGTTGTCACGGTTGGCAGTGCCGTGTTTCAAGTCAGATAGGTACGAGACTATGAGGTACGCGAACGAAATGTCTCATGAAGAAAAATTGTTATTGCGAAACATCATAATGGTGGTGCTGGGCGGTGCGCCGTGGCAGCGCAGCGCCAGCAGCCGCCAGGCCGTGCACTAGCAGCCGCCGCCAGGATGTAAGACCTTAGACGGGCAGCGCGTTCGTCGTTCTACATACAGAGCTTGATTTTCAATATGCAAATATGTAGCCGAACGCTCAAGATAGAAATCAGGGCAAGCACAACGTGCGCTTGAAGCAGTAGCCGCCGTCAGCATCGCCCGAGCTTATATGCTGCTGCCGCTCACATGCTGCCAGGGGCCCTCCTCCAACCTGCTATATAAATTTTCTGCCATAGCCAAGATCCAGGGAGCTGGGTCTACAACTTTTTCAGCCGGAAAATGACATGGCAGCGCTGCACCTTTTGCATTTCAAAGAGAGTTTGGGTGCTGTACTTGAGTGCATTCAGGGCCCCATATGTTTACGACTGTACACATACAGGATTATTTGTATAGTTCGTACACCTGTTTGTCTTTCATAGACAAACAAGCATCACACTCATGATGAAGATATCCCACTGCAAACGCACGACTGCGGGTTGAGACATGCGTACGCAGGATGGCAGAATGGGCCATACATTGTACTTTTGCTCGTCCGGCCACCAGAAATCAGAAGCTGACAGTGGTGGTGCGGCCCCCAGCCATCTCATACACCATGTCCACCGCCTCACTCAGCGCCACCTGGCCGAATCGAGTGATGTAGTTGGCGTTGAGCCGCAGCTCCTTGACAGCGCCCTCCGCGTTGGCCTTGAGCGCCTGGGCCGAGGGGGATGGCAGGTTCCAGGGTTGTAGATTGCGGGCCGAGGCCACATGTCGGAAAGGAGCATGGTGTCCAGTGGCCTGCGCCCATCTGCAGGTGGCTAGCAGTCCCTTTCATGTGCCCAGCTGAAGGCCCCATCCCGGCCCTTCGCTCAGATGCCAAACGACCCCGCGCTACACACCCGACACGATCAACCCCCCTCCCAACCTGTGCCAGCGCGCAGGCCCCGTCGTCCTTGATCTCGTTGTACCCCAGGTCCAGCTCAGCCAGCCGCTTGTTCTCGTGGGCGCGCAGCCCGCGGCCGATGAGGATGGCCCCGTCGTTGCCCAGAGCATTGCCACGCAGGTCCAGCTGCGGCGGTTTGCAGGACGGGCAGAATGAGGGGCCAGGAGAGGGTGAGGCGGCCTGCCAGCCAGGCAGGGCAGCTGAGCACGGCACGCGCCTGGCCGTCGAGCTGCACCTAGGACACCCGGGGGGGGTGGCCTCCTGTGGAGTGGTGCTGCGCCGCTGCGCCCACCTGCGCCAGTGTTGTGTTGTACATGATGAGGTCCGCCAGGGCCCTGGCCCCGGGGCCTCCGCCGATCTTGCACCAACCCAGCTTCAGCGTCTCAACCTGGGGTTCAGCGGGTGCCAGCGCGTGCGCGTGCACGCGCGCGCGCGCGCGCGCGCGCGTGTGTGTGTGTGTGTGTGTGTGTGTGTGTGTGTGTGTACGCGCGCGCGCGCGTGCGTGCACGCGTGCACGAACATGATTGCCAGCTGACATGTCTCTAAAAACCAAGCGACAGCATCAGCACATGCGGCACCTGCAACAGTCTGCCCCAATGGACAACCGGCAACTGGCTCAAAGCCCAGCCTCAGGCTACCAGCCCGCAACAGGAATTCACCTTGGTGTTGAACTTGAACGTGTTGGCAATGGTCTCGGCCCCCTCTGGCCCAAGGGGGTTGTAGCCCAGCTCCACGCTCTTCAGGACTGGGTGGCCGCCAAGGGCAGAGCCCAGGGCGGCAGCACCCTCGGGGCCGATGTCGTTGCCGCCTAGGTCCAGGGTGGACAGCTCCCTGGAGGTGTTTGCAGGAGTGTGTGCGTGTTGTTGGTGTGCGTGTGTGTGTGTGTCTGTGTGTCTGTGTGTCTGTATGTCTGACCTTATGTGAGTGTGTGTGTATGCACACGCACGTGCGTGCGCGTGAGTGCTCACACGGAGAGCGCTTCATGCCAGGGAGTCAGGCCGGGAAGCTGCGCTTGGTGGGCATTGCAACACTCCTCGTGCAGGCCTCTCTACACACGCCTTGCGCTGTGCAAAGCATGCAATGGCCGCCAGGAAAAGCATGCGCTGCAGGGGTTGCACAGGGCCGGCTGCAAATGCGGCCACAAAACGCCCCAAATCCGGCCAATCAACACGATGCACCGCCACAAGGCGCGCTACCCACCCCCCTGGCCTCACTTGCAGGCCGCCAGCGCTGGGGCGAGCCGCGCGGCGCCGTCGTTCCCGAGCTCGTTCATGTACAGGTTGACATCCCTCAGGTTGGGCTTGTTGAACAGCAGCCGCGCCAGCACGTCTGAGCTCTCAGAGGTGAGGCTGTTGTTGCCCAGGTCCAGCACCTCAATGGGGGCCTCGCGCGCCTGGCCGTGTGCCGCAGGGGTGGGAGAGGGTGACGGGTGGGCTGGGATCATGAGTGCGGTTCCGGGTTCATGGTCGGCTGTTGCGTGCCACCATTCAAGCGGAATTCCAACCCGGCGAGCTGGGTAGCGGGCAGGAAAGGCCGTATAATGTGTCCTCACCATCAAAACAGGCCTTACCACGTATCCTTGTGTGAGTGTCGTGTGCGCGCACACGATACGCACATTCACAAGTACACGCGCCCCCAAACACACACACGCACACGTACACACATGTCACATACACACACACCCAAGCACACAAGCGCATACGAATGACTAAACGAACAAACAACAACACATGCAGGCAATGATGATGCCTCACGCGCACCCAGTGCCCTACCATGAGTGCCTCTGCAATGGCCTGCACCCCCGCGTCGCCCAGCTCGTTGCCTCGCAGCTGCAGCTCCCTGATGCTGCTGTTGCCCATGAGCGCCGCCGCCAGCGCCTTGGCGCCGTCTGTCCCGATGTAATTGTCATTCAGGGCCAGCCGCGTGAGGGTCTGGTTGACTGCCAGCATGTCAGCCAGGGCCTCTGCGCCCTTCACGTCGACGGCGTTACCACTGAAGAGGGTTTGGGAGGAAGGCCGGCAGGGTGGCGCCTCTCATGAGCGCGCACGCGCATGGGTATGTGCAAGCACATGCCCGCGCAGAGAGGGATGGGGGTTTGAGGCGGGGTTCGCAAGTGGCGGTTTGGGGTGTGGGGTGGGGACATACCTGTCGAGCGCTGTGCTGCGGGACTAACCAACCCCCCGCCCCGGCCCAATGTGAGTGTCTGCGGCCGGCCAGCGGATGGTGGGCAAACTCTGTGCTCGCTGCGCGCTCCCCATACCATGAGCGGCTCCCGCCCCATGCGACGCACCTGAGATCCAGCTTCAAGAGGGTGGTGTTGAGCTTGAGCCCCTCCCCCAAGGCTGCCGCCCCTGCGTCCCCGATCCCGTTGCTGCCCAGGTCCAGCGCCTGAAGGGACGCGTTGCCGCTCAGCTTGGCCCCCAGCAGCTCCGCGCCGTCGTCGCCGACGCTGTTGGTCGCCAGCACCAGCGTCTCTAGGCGGCAGGTGGGCAGCACCTCGCAGAGCTGCGCGATGCCCACACGGCCGATGCCGTTGTTGGCGAGGTTGGCGGCCACGCATGTCGTGTTGAAGGCCAGCGCCTCCACCACGTACGCGGCGCCCTCGTCACCCAGGTTCTTGGCCGACAGGTCGGCCGAGGGCGAGTTCTGGAGGACGGAGGACAACACATTGAGCCGCGCCGCGGCCTCGCGCTGCAGCCGCTTGGCGCTGGCGGCGTCGCCGGCGGCGGAGGCGCCGGCGGCGAGCGCTGTTTGCGCGGTGCCAGATATCGTGCGACGGTAAGCTAGCAGCAGGGCCGCGGCGGTGGCAAGAAGGACGCCCATGAAGACAGGCGTGCCTATCAAGGGCGGCGGCGCGGCGGAGCCGGAGTCCCGTCCAAGGGCCTGCTGCTGCTGTTGCCGCGCTGTCGCCGCTGAGCTGCGAAGATTGGCAGCAGTGTTCTGCTGGAGCTGCTGGCCAGCCTGGGCGGTGGCCTCCGCGATGGGGGCATCCGGCTGCTGCTGGTGGTGGGGCTGCTGCTGCTGCTGCAGCTGCTTCAAGGCGTGCTGTTCTTGCTGTTGCTGCTGCTGTTCTTGCTGCTGCTGGTCATTTGCCGCTGATGCAGCCGCAGCTGCCGCCGCGACCTCGCGCTCCACGTCCGCTATGCTCGTCTCCTGGATACTGGTCGGAGTATTTAGGATCTTTTTCTTGCCAGAACGAGCGCTGCATTGCACGCTGCGTTGACGGAACGCGATCGCCAGGTGCGGGAGCTTGCACGCCTGCGGCCCCCGCCGCTGCAGGCCGCAAAATGACATGCTACGAGTCATTGTGATCCCGTAATCTGGCCTCATGGTAAGCTACAACCTCAGATCACTAGATCCTGTCCGGAACGTCTGCTCGCGGGCTGTACCGGTCGTGTCAATTACGCCCACTCATTGAGACGACCGTTGCATGAACAGCGTACTGATAACCACTACGGTACATGTTTGTGTGGTCAGCCGGGACGAGCGGGATGCAGGGCGGGAACGCGCCCGCCTGGCACCGGTGTGGTTGTAGGAGACTCATAAGTTGAGCTCAGCGCCGCATGTCAATACAGCAGCACATCTGCACGTCTCATCACTTCACACAGCGACCCACCCTTTGCTGTCAACCCCTGCTGATTAAACCGCACCCTTCTCATCCGTGTGTGGCCCTGCGCGTGCTGGGTGCTGTCAGATCTGTTACTTCCGATACACACACGGCATCATACCATACAGCCCTCCAGCGCCTGCTGTGCGAACCCCGCAGTACAACCCCCTCCTGGCTGATAAGCGTTTAAACCTGGGTGCAAGCTGGCTAAATGATGTGCGAGACTGGCGTCGTGAACATCGCACACGAGACCACTGTGACGCACCTGCCGACCACCGTGACGCACTTTCTCACTGCCACAGCTTATTCACGACTCAGCGATGACTCTCAACCACGTCGTCGTGCCGCCAATTAGCCGCGCGCGAGTCCTCACCAGCTCAGCGACATCTCGGTCGCACCGCAGCACCACCCCGCCGCCGCGCATCGCCGCGACGCGCGCGAGGGCCCCGACAACAGGCCCGCCCTCGCTTCGCGGCGGGTGGCTGAACGCACGTGCCACGCACAGGCTGGTCAGGAATGTGAGGCGCAGAAGGTGGTGGGCGTCCAGGCCCTTCAGGCGGTTGTAGGACACATCGATGCGCGACAGGCTGTCCGGCAGGGGCGGCAGCTCCGTCAGAAGGTTGTGGCCCGCCAGCAGGGACTGGAGGCGCAGCAGGGACGACAGCGAGGCGGGAAGCTGCTCCAGCCGATTGTACATCACATCAAGCGTCTGGGCTCAAATTCATTGTATGATTTGAATTGATGTTGGGAGCTCACAGAGAGGTTGTTGAGGGCAGGGGAGCAGCGCAAAGGCTTTGCTCGTGCAGCTACCGGCCAAGGCAATACCTGCTGCCACACTTGAATCCTCAGAGCCACGGGCCATGCAGATCCTGTGCTTAAAGCCGAGCCTTTGGCGTGCAATCTCAACAGGAAGGAGCAACGCAGTCGCACCCCCCCCCCTGGTCCAGCTCACCTCTAGGTTAGTGAGCCGCCCCAGGCTGGTTGGCAGCGAAGCCGCTGCTGTCCAGTTGATGTACAGCCGCCGCAGGCCCGTCAGCTGCCCCACAACCGCAGGCAGCTCAGTCACGCCCCCACTGTCCGCAATGCGCAGGGCGCTCAGGTGGCTGGTTCGGTCGCCCCCGCGTGCCGCTGCGTCCAGCGCCGCCACTACGCGCCGCACAGCTGCATTGCCGGGTGCTGCCCTGACTTCGCAATACGCCAGGCGCTCAAACAACAGCGGCAGCAGGCGCCTGCCATCCTGGCAGCCGTCGCAATTCTTGTTGTCGCAGCCGTTGCAGGGACTGTCAGGGGCAATGCATGTGACACGAGTCACCACAGAGTCGAATGCCGCCCGCCAATCGCGGCACACAGGGCGCACGTGGGCCTTCAAGCAAGCACGCGCAAGATTGGGCGGACACAAGCCGGGCGTTAAGGTGGTACATGGAGGTCCGGATGGAAAGGGTTCACAGCAAATGAGGAGGACCGGCCATGTTGCAAGGGGTGCAGGGCTGTGTTGCAAATGGCGGCTGCATCGCAAGGGGCGGCCGTGATGCCCCACATGGAGAGGCTGGATGCTCAGGGCACTGCTGCAGACTCACCGCCAGGCCCCCGACGTCTAATAGCACGATGGATGCCAAAACCTGAACATATGCATGTGTGACATTGGAATGCGCGCCGTAACGGCATGTTGCGTGTGCGCAACTCGTCCCAGCCATCAAGCTTGCTCCAGCTGTTTTGATCGTTGGACCAAGGCATGGCGACGCGACTACAAGCAGCCATAGCTGCAATTGAATGCAGCGGATAGGAAACAGCCTTTTCGCAGCATATGAAGGTCCATGCTCATTGCATGCTCACATTCTCCGGCAGCGCGGGCGTCGCAGTGCTGCTAATGTCGTCCGCGCTGTCTATGCTATCGGCGCCCCGCTCTGTACTCATTCCGCTGGCAGGTCCCTCGCCAACCATATTTTGACTGGAAGTAGGGCTTGATGACAGTGCCGGCCAAAAAGGCACCGGGGTGTGCACCGACCCGCTGTGCTTGATCGGAAGGAGCCAACGGTATCATAGGTCTTCGAGGACGTCTGACGTCCTGTGTCTACTTTGCGTGTTACATTGGTACGGTATCATAGACGCGGTGGCTGCCGCAACTCAACACTCGCGAAGAAAGTAAGAACCGAGCACCGTACAGTAGACCAGGGCCCTGATTTTCACGTTTGCACAGCGTTCGGAGATATTTGCAGGCAGTATCTTCCGGCAGCATCACAGCAAGGGCGACCTTGCAGGCATGGCGGGGGAAGGCGGGGTTGCTGCTGCTGCACAAGCAGACCGACAGGGGCCAATGATCGTCAGCGTCGGACAGGTACGCTGGTTGAGTGATACATATTGCATGCACCAGTACAAATGATATCGCTCTGGGGCCGCGGGCTTCAGGGTGGCTGGAACGAAGCTCGCAACGGCACAGCGCTGCTTTCTTGCCCCCTTGGAGTCGTCTACGGTTTTGTTAGACTGTTAGAATTAAAATATGCCGGACACCAGGGCCGTTCACCCGCTGCGCACTCGCATGGCAGACCGCACTCGGCGCCGCACTCCGCTCAGCGCGCACTGCACTACAACACGACGTGTTTCACCAGAGTCGGCCCTGCTCCTCAACAGGTCTCATTTCTTCTGACCTACCTGTGGGCTCTGGGACTGTACTTCTACTCCCTTGCGCTGCACCAGAAGCGGTGCGTGGTTGAAGCAGTGGTCAAAGGCGCGGAGCGCCAGAGCAGCAGTCTCCAATGCGCCGAGGCAGACGTGCGCAATCGCTGTCTGCAGGCAGCTGGCAACATGCACTCTCCTAACAGCTTACCGATGCTCCGCCCTCGTCCACAACCTCAGCAGGACGACTCGAGCCCTCTCAAAGGCTCACTTGTCAGATGTGCAGCTCCCCGAGTTTGACTCGGCGAGCAAAGGGGGCGAGTCGACGCCGCTCGTGAGCCCGGAAGGCCGGGGGTCCGACAGCGCCCCTGAGCATGCGGTGCATTCGTCGCAGAAGCTGGGCTTCTTTCAGGACGCGGCCAGCAGCGGCCTGATCAAGTGAGGAAGGGGGAGGGCTGGGCTGGACAAAAGCCTGTGACGGTTGCTTGCAGCGCACAGTTGCTTGACATCAACTTGCGAAACCAGAATTTTGGCCCTGGTTGCTGCAACACAGCCCTGAACATGAATGGACGCCGCAGCAGGGCTTTGAACTTATGTGGCTGCCAAAATTGGTCGCATGCCCAGTTCGGCATGCGCCGTGGCGTGGTGTGGTGAATGTTTACGTACAAAGCGCACCAGTTGCAGAGGGGTGTGCATTCAACTGCACCCTCTTTGCCTCTGGTTAATCTCAGGTGTGTGTTATTGGACCAGCAGGCGCTATTGGACGCCAAGGACACGCTGCAGGCTATGTGGGTGGCAGTAGACGAGGCAGACACACGCCTGGGTTGCAGCAAGCGTTTGAGCGGCGCCCAGGGGTGCACGCGGCAGTCTTGAGGTGGAGTCGCTGCCCGCTACTGTTGGTGCGGGCCTGCACTGCCCCAGAGGGAGCAGCATTAGCTGTCGACAATGGAGAGCGGCAGCGGGTAGCAGGGTTGTACAGTGTCGCGCATGCACTGACGCGGTTGCTGTCGCATGCCTGCCCTCGTATTTTGACAGCGTGGAGTTTGGCACCATCATGGTGTGGTTCTTCCTGTGCGACCGCACGGACCTGCTGCCAGCGTCAGAGAAGGTTGGTAGGGGCCGGGGGCCGCACTCATGGGTGGCCTTTGCTGGGTGCCGGCATGACGCCCTGCAAGGCTCGCAGCACCCCCCACACGCTGTTGCCTCATATTGACAGACATTTTGGTGTGGTGCGCTTGCGCATGGCACATACTCCTAGGCGCATGTGACCTCCTAGGCGCATGCTCCTGCGCCTTCTTCTGTTTTCGACAGGTGACCTAATGGCACCACCGCCTCCTGTCCACCCTCCCCTCCCCCCCCCCCAGCACTACGAACGCGACGTGTTTCTGTTCATCTTCCTGGTACTCACCATCGTGGCATTTGGGTATAGCCTGCAGCCTGTGCGCACAACGCTGCTGCTCAACCGACCTCAGACGGAAGAGTGGAAGGGGTGGATGCAGGTGCGGCACGCGCGCAGCACGCACCAGCCATGGGGACAGTGACTGCAACCGCCAAAGTTAGCTGCGGAGGCTGCCCTGGCCCTGCACCATATTGTTATCAGCCGCAGACAACACGCCATATTCACACAGCGACACGCACCCACTGCCTGCCCTATCCCCCAAAGGTGCTGTTCCTACTGTACCACTACTTTGAGGCACGCGAGGCGTATAACGCCATCCGCATCTTCATCGCTGGGTACGTGTGGATGACCGGATTTGGCAACTTCTCCTACTATTACCGCACGGGCGACTTTGGCATCGGGCGGTGAGCAGTAGCGGTGGATGGCGGGCTGCATAGGGAGCGACCAGGGGGTCGTGGGCTTGGGTGCGGTCGAGGAGGAGAGCGCCAGCATTTTGTCTTGAAATCATGTCAGCAAGGATGGATCTGTGCATGTGGGGTGCTCCTGTGCCCCATCTGAACGTGTTTTTCGATTTCCTTGCAGGTTTTGCCAGATGATGTGGCGCCTCAATTTCATGGTGTTCTTCACATGCGTGGTGCTGCAGGTGGGGCTTCCTTGTGTGTCATGCAGAGCTGGCGTCAGCCCCTGGGTTTCCATTGTCGTCCAGCATCGTGCACCTCAACGCAGCAATATCAGGGGACCTTCCAAGCCATCATCCACACCGTACTCAAGGCGTGTCAGCAACCCCACTCGCATGCCCTGCGCAACCACTTCACCCCCCCCCCATAAAAGAACGAGTACATGCTGTACTACATCTGCCCAATGCACACGCTGTTCACCATCATGGTGTACGGGGCCCTCGCCCTGGCGCCACAGCTCAACAAGAGCCACCCCTGGCTCTGGGCCAAGTGAGCCGTCCTGTCCCAGAGCGGGCTAGGGAGGGGTGGGGTACGTCTGCCGTGGTGCCGGCATCGCAAACCGTCAGACTGCTAAGTCCTCGTGATTCAACTCAACATCGCAGGCCTGATTTGTGCTGCACCTCTGCCGATCAGCGCTGGCGGGCCTGCTCTGGCTCACCCATCTGCTTTGTCCGCGCCGTCCGTGCTCCTGCTCAGGATCCTGGGTTGCCTGGTGACCGTGCTCGTGTTCTGGGACATCAAGTCGGTGTTCTACGCCCTCTGGACGCCCTTCGATTTCCTCATGGGTTACACAGACCCCCGCAAGTCGGACAACGACCGCCTGCACGGTGGGCATCGGCAGCATCAGCAGGCGCGATTGCGTGGCCATGCGGGAGGGCGGGCCCAACAACTCTGGAGGCGGGTCCAGCCGTGCCCTGGGCTGCAGTCGCAGCCCACCGTGGCATCAATGTTCTGGGCCTTTGGCCACCATCCTGGCTGCCACTCCCCAGCGTTTGTTGGGGGTTGCCTTCCCCCTCCCGTGGCCCGCTTCTGTGTCCTGCCCTCCCCCTCCCCTAAACCCTCCCCCACTCTCTCCACCAGAATGGTACTTCCGTTCGTCCCTGGACCGCTTCATCTGGGTTTACGGCATGGCTTGCGCGATGCTGCACCCCTATGTGGGTGGCTGTCCACGAGCCGAGGGCGGGAGCATGACTTGGGAGGCGTCGTTGGTGGTTGTCGGGGCAAGGTGAAGCCGATCTGACGGCAGTTAGCTGCCCTCACCATCGCCCACACTGACGCTCTCGCGCTTGCTGCACACCTCCGTGGCGCCCCAGGCATCCAAGGCGCTCACGGCGATCGACGAGATGCCGCCGCCGCGCCGCTGGACGGTGCGAGCCGCCGTGGTGGCAGCCACCTGCGCCGTGTTTGCGGTGTACTACCGCAGCATATACGTGCTGCCAAAGATCGAATACAACAAGGTGAGTCGGGATGTGTGTGCTGCACTGGGGCATGTCAGTGTTCTGTCAGGGAGAGAGAGAGAACGAGAGAGAGAGAGAGAGAGAGAGAGCGAGAGAGAGAGAGAGAGAGAGAGAG
>NW_014013160.1:0-8521 GCF_000611645.1 Monoraphidium neglectum | reverse complement strand
GAGAGAGAGAGAGAGAGAGAGAGAGAGCGAGAGAGAGAGAGAGAGAGAGAGAGAGAGAGAGGGCCTGAGTGTGTGTGTGTGTGCGTGTGCGTGCGTGCGTGTGCGTGTGTGTGTGTGTAGTTCGTCAGTGTTGGCGGTCCAAACAACGGCCAAAACTTAATGCAAAGGAGACCCGCGGATGGCGCAGGCACGGCCGGGTTGCAGTGAAATAGTACGCAGCACCTCATGCATCCCCCCGACCCCCTCTGTCGCCCCCCGACACCCTTGCATTCCAGGTTCATGCGTACACGAGCTGGATTCCTCTGACCTGCTGGATGATTGTGCGCAACATGACACCCGCGGTGAGCACCCTGCAGGGGATGCGTCGCGTGGGGTGCTGCCTAAACAGACGGCGGCGAATAGGATAGCTGCTCCCCTTTTGTTTGGGCCTGTGCCAAGGTAACCACCTGCAATGGCCCACCATGCAGCCTGCTCACCAGGCCCTGCTGCTGTCCCTCTCTCTCCCACAACCCCCAGCTGCGGACGTGGTCCATGCGGCTGTACGGCTGGCTGGGCTGCATCACACTCGAGACCTACCTCAGCCAATTCCACATTTGGCTGCGCAGCAGCGTGCCCAACGGACAGGCGCGCTGGGGTACAGTGGGGTGGGGGGACTGGCGACCTGTATGTGGGGCTTTGCTGCGCCGCTCAATTTGTCACAACTGACACAACAGGAAACTGGGACAGGACACGCACCTGTTTTTGGCCGTGACTGTGCTGAACCAAAGGCTTTGCGGTTGTGCCTGGATCGAGCAGCTGAGCCTGTCTCTTACCTTTTTCCTGCCCTCCATCCCATTATCCCAACGCAGCCCAAATTCCTCCTGACCATCATTCCGGGATACCCCCTCCTGAACTTTGCGGCCTGCACTGCGAGTGAGTGGGCGCATGCTGAAACGGCAGTCCTGTCTATGAACCACGGCGCGGCCTCAATCACTTGCCGCCCCATCACCCGTGTACCACCGCGTGTCGGCTCTTGCCTAGTCGTCGCTCCCCGCTGCGCGATGCGCCCCTCAACGCCCACCTCACTCCCCCGCACGCCGCGCCGTGTGCCCTTGCGCCCGCCACCCCGCAGTGTATGTGTTTGTGAGCCACCGACTGTTCCTGCTGACGCTCGTCCTCAAGGACGCGGCCGTGCCGCACGACAACAACCGCGTACTGGCCCGCAACCTCGTGCTCATGGGGCTCATGCTGGTGGTGTGCACCACCATGGGCTTTGTGCTGCACAGCACGGGGCTCTTGTGGCTCGCGTCGCGGTGACGCACCCCTCCCTGCCGGGCCGTCGTAGCTCGGCCGCAACGATCTGCATCACTAGTATTGTCACGTATCGTAGGTTGAGCTCTGCAGGCGCGCAGCCGCCTTCGCTGCTGCCGCAGTGCTGCGGTGGAATCAGCAGCGAAGGCAGTATTGGCTTGACTGCACGTCGTTATTCGTTTATTTTGTCGCGGTATCAGCCCGGGCAGGCGGCGCTGCAGGAGCTATTCACTCTCTGGTACACTGATGAAGACTCATTGCATAGCTTCCATGTCTCACAAATCTGATGCACACAATTGTAACAGAAAGTGGAATCAACATTTTTAGCAAGTTGGGTTTTCATGAACAACCACAGCATGTATGCGTGCACTGGCCCCGCCTCCACCCCCAGCCAAACGTGTGTTTGGTGTGCAGAATGCAATCCCTTCAAACTGTACGGTGTGCAGAATGCAATCCCTTTAAACTGCACGGTGTGCAGAATGCAATCCCATCAAACTGGCCCTCAATGGACACATCTATTACTTGATACCAGAGTAATCAAGCGCCCCTCGAGCTAGAAGTTGCCATGCGTGGGAAGGGCTGCCACGGCACGAGCGCAGGAGACCCTGCGCCCATGCGCCGCTGATTCGTGTGTTGCCTGCTTGGTGTCAATCCAAAACATAGATGTGTTGCAAGCAGGTTTCCGGGCGGTTTGCATGCCACCACCAGTAGCTGACTAACCTGATGTTGGTCCATGCAGCTACATTGCAGCTTCGGTCGCCCCAGATCACTCAGCAGCCTACTTCGCCTATTCTCCAGCCTATTGGTTAACAATTCCCAGCCGTGCTTATCATCATCGCGAATGTGTTTTGGTGGAGAGTAGAGTTTTTGGACCGCGTACAACCACGCAGCGGCTCACCTCCTCAAACACAGAACGCCCATTTAGCCGGCGATACATCTTCACGTAGCATATAGTCATGGCGGACGATCCTCCCAAGCCTGCCGCCGGCGGGCTTGGGTTCTCGCTCGCCGCCAAGCCCAAGCGTGGCAAGGTGGCGGTGCAGGTCCATGAGCGCGCCGAGGAGCGCCAGCTGATCACAGGCATAGAGGGCTCGCGCATCAGGACCGCGGCGCCAGAAGGCCCCGCCGAAGGGCCGCGTGTCATCCCGGGTATGGGCAACACGTACCGCGCCGGCGTCGGCCGCAGTGGCGGGGCAGCAGCTGTCGCTGGCAACGGCGCCGCCGGCTTTGTGCCGTCGTTCGTGCCGCAGTCCTCCAGCGAGGACCCACTGAAGTCCAGCAACCAGGACAGGTTTGTGGCGGCGCCGCAAGACGACGCGTCCAAGGCGGTGGTGAGGCAGTATGGCCTCGTCAAGATGGGGGCCCAGGACCCGCAGCAGCAGCAGCAGCAGCAGCAGCAGCAGCAGCAGCAGCAGCAGCAGCAGCAGCACGATGGTGGCGAAGGCAATGGCAGCATGGCCGGGGACGGTGGCATTGCGGTGGCGGCGCAGGGCGCAAGCAATGCGGTGGACGCCGCCAACGGCGCAGCGGCGGCGCGCCAGTCCTATGCGATCCAGGGGCGTGGCGGGCGCAGTGACAAGGACAAGCTTGTTGAGGAGCTGCAGGAGCTGCCGGAGGAGATGGCGCCAGAGGTGAGAGGCACGGGGAACTGTTTGGGGGGAGCAGAGGTGCTGGTAGCTGGGCGCGGTTTGGGTGCCTGCGTTTGGCTGTTGGTGCAGGAAGTAACGGCGTGCAACAGCGCTGCCCACGCATAGCATGGCGCAGGCTATCCAGTGGGGCGATTGCTCTAGTCCCGACATCACCAAATCGCAAAGTGCACATCCATGGCCAGCCACTTGCACACACGCATGCACGTACAAGCTCACACGGACACACACATACAGGAATTGCACGCGCTTGTACACGCACACACTTCAACTCACCACGTGTGCGCGAACCCCACCGCAGGAGTACGAGGCCACGCCTGTGGAGGACTTTGCCAAGGCCCTGCTGCGCGGCATGGGCTGGAACGACGGAGAGGGCGTGGGGCGCAGCAGGCAGAACGTGGAGGTCAAGCAGATCGTGCCGCGGCCGGAGCGGCTGGGGCTGGGGGCGGACCCGGCGGCGCTGCCGCAGCACCTGCAGCGGCCCCGGGTCGTCAAGATGGGTGAGCGTGGGCACAGGAGGGGGGCAACAAACGGCAGGGGGAGAGGGCGCGGCGCTCCAGGGGCAGTAGATTATGGCCCGTCCCAAGGCATTGCAACTGGGCCTTGCGTGCAGTGGCGGCAGCTGCAGCACGCTGTCGGGGTGGCGCCAGTGACAGCGCCGCCAACGGCAATTGCGAGCAGCTGCACGAGAGGCAGGCGAGCGCTGTGGCCGCACGGCTCCCCTGCACCTGCCAACCCTTGACCTGCCCCGCAGCCTGCCAACAGACCCACCTCAACCACGCTCGCGCAACCCCCTCCCTCACGCCTGAACCTGTCCCGCTAGGCGACAAGCCGCGCCAGGACCTGGTGGCTGCGCCCGGCGCGGACGGCCGCGCGCGCCACCGCGTGGGTCTGGACGAGAAGCTGGTGCCGCGGGAGCAGACGCTGCCGGGGCCGCGGCCGGGCAAGGAGATGCGCGTCGTGGGCGGGCGGCACGCGGGGCTGGCGGCGGTGGTGCGGGAGGTGCTGCCCAAGCAGGAGGGGCGCTCGGGTGAGGGGCACACTTTTTGTGTGTGTGTGTGTGTGTGTACGTGTGTGTGTGTGTTTGGGAGGGAGGGTCCGCATGGGAGGGAGGCGGAGGACGGTTGGGCCGCACTGCTGTGCCGGCGCAGCACCGGGGATTGTGGGGAGCAGGGGGCCCAGCGGTCGGCCGTCGCGAGGCGACAGGGGGAGGAGTGTTAGCCTGGTAGCACCAACGCGTGCCCTTTTGTCGAGCATCTCTCCCGCCCCGCCCGCGTTGAGCATCTCTCCTCCTCGCTCTGATCAGAATCGTCCTCATGCATCTCATTGCAACCATCTCTGAACCACCACGCAACCCTTTTCCTCTTGTCAGACCGCGCTTTGGTGCGGCTGCACCCCAGCAACGAGGAGGTGGAGGTGCGCTGCTCAGAGCTCGGGGAGTTGGGCGACCACGGCAGCAGCGGCGGCCAGCAGCAGCAAACGGGGCGGGAGCAGGAGCGGCACCGGCAGGGGCCAAACGACGGGGGCCGCGGCGAGCGGCTCAGCAGCCGGGTGGCCGGAGAGAGGGACGGCGGTGGTGAGGAGCGGCAGAGGGAGCGGCAGCGGGACAGAGAACGCGGCGGCAGTGCTGGCGGCGTTGGTGGCAAGCGGGACCGACGCAGCAGGAGCAGGAGCGGCGGCCGTGACGGCGACGGCGGCAGCGGCGCCAAGCGGCGGCGCAGCGGCAGCGGCGATGACGAGCGGGGGCGGGAGGCTGGCGGCGGCCCTAAAAAGCATCACCACAGTCAAAAACATAAGCACAGCCACAAGCACAAGCACAAGCACCACCACCACCACCACCACAGCAGTAGCAGTAGCAGCGATAGTGACAGCGACTCCCAACCGCCGCCGCCGCCCCGTGCGACGTGGCTGTTCCCCAACATCCGCGTGCGCGTGCTAGACAAGCGCGTGCAGGGCGGGAAGCTGTACCTGAAGAAGGGGTGCGTGGTGGACGTGCATCCTGGGGCGCTGGCAGACGTGTGCATCGACGAGACGGGCGGCGTGGTGCAGCTGCCGGAGCAGCAGCTGGAGACGGTCGTGCCCAAGCAGCCGGGGGCGCCCATCCAGGTGGTCGCCGGGGAGTGGCGCGGCCGCCGGGGCCGCCTGCTACAGGCCGCGCGCGGGGGCGGCGGGGGCGGGGGCGGCGCGGCGGCGGTGCAGCTGGCGGGGGACATGGCGGTGGTGCGGCTGGCGCTGGATGATGTGGCGGAGTACACGGGGGCCCTGCATGAGATGGAGGACGATTGAGGATGCGAAATGCAGACGGGCAGGCCGACAGGTTGTGACATGTCATGTTGCACTCCGTTTTTGTAACGCATGCTGCACACTCTGCTTTAGTAACGTATGTTCTGCGCTGCCGGGCTAAGACAGTTTGGTGTTGATGCATGGGGAAGCACTGGATGATCACCTCTGCACAGCATGAGCTTGGGAAGGCGCGCATACGCTGTGTAGTGGCCGGAGGTTGCACCCGGCCGGGAGTTGTGGTGCTGGTTGTGTATGCACTGCAAGTTTCAATAGTGCTTGGTGAATGAGGAGGCTCTGCAAGAGCTGTCGAAGCGTGCGCTCAGTGACCGTGGTGGTATGGGGGCCGGCTTGGCCGGCTGTCAGTTACGAGTGCGTGTGCCGCTTTCACGATTGAAGAGGAGGCAGGCATGTTGCACGTCTCATGTGCTGACGCCCATTCATCCCGTAGTTTGTTTGCCTGTCCCTTTCCGTACCGGAAATCGTCAGGTCTTGTTGGTTCCGGACCGATCTCATTTGATCTCGATTCGCCCTGTCATGGCATCGCCGTCAAAAGGTTTGTTGGCAAGCTTGCTGCTGCTTGCCGGTTTGTCATCTGGGCAGAGGGTGGATGGCCCCAGGCACAGAATCTTGGTGAGCGCTGCGACACATCACAGGTCAGCGTGTCGTAATGCGACACGGCGCCTCCATCATGGATGCCAGCAAGACCCGAATTCAGTCACCCTCCCGTTGAATTCATCAAGCCATCCTCAACCCACCCGCGTAGCCACGGCAGCGCGCATTACCCCGACCGCCCCTGTGCCCTAGCCCTTGACCCCGGCGACGCCGCCCCGGACCAGGTCGCCCTGCCGCTGGGCGGCCTCAGCCCCTCCATGGATGTACTGGCGGTGGCGGCCGCTCTGGCGAGTCGCGGCCACAATGTGTCGGTCGTTGTGCCGCAGGTGAGGGTGCGCGCTTTTCGGCGCGCCAGCTTTTCGCATGGCCCACACCCTGGGCGTGCAGCGGCAGCAGGTCCGCTGCACAGGCTGGTGCTGCAATGCGCAGACAGCTCACAATAAGGCAACCGCCAACCTCTACCCAAAACACACCAGGATGACATCCCATTCAGCAGGAGCGCCGCGTCGCGTCACGGCGGCGGCGACGGCGCTGACCTCCTGGAGTGGATCGCCTACGACATGCCCTTCACCGTCAACTCGGGTGGGGATTAATCCCTGGTCAGACGCTGACACAACTGGTGTGTTCTGTCACGTTGCACGCACCCTGCGTCGCTGTCGTGCTGCTGGGCCGTACTCGTGCTGGCCAGTGGATCGTGCACGGCCGACCCGCCCTCAGGAGCAGCGGCCACCGTCGCCACCATGCACGATTGTGTGGACGCCCGCAGAGGTCATGCGCGACATGGCTGCCCGGGTTAAGGGAGTCAGGAACCCCCTCAGGGTGCTGGCCAACCTAATGGAGGTCATGGGGCGGCCCTGCTCCCTCATGTTCTCCAATGCAACGCTCATGGCGGTGCGTGGGTACGAGGCATTTGACCAAAAGATTCAATTTGAGCCAGGGGGCCAAGGGCGGGGAGGGGACAACACCACGAGCCAGGCTTCAGCGAGCATCGGGCTTGCTGAACGAACCTCTCCGTGCCGACCCTGTCAAGGGAGGCCCCTGCGAGCGCGCCGCTGCCGCGCAGTCCCTGTCGCGTCGTCCTGCGACCCCGACATGCACGGCCTCCCTGTGTATCGCGGGTGCGCGTCCCGCGCTCTCTCGACGCGGTGCCCCGCAGGCCCTGGAGTCGGGGCGGTACGAGGCTGTCTTGACGTTCAACATGCCTGGTGACTGGGCAGACTCGTGCGGCTGTGTTCTGGCCCACAGCCTGGGGGTGCCCCTCATGACTGTCCACGGCATCCCCTTCATCACAGCACCCCTGAGCGTGCCACAGGTGCGTGACGGGCGCAGGCACAGCAGCGACTGACACACAACCCGGCTTGTTTGCGCTGCATGGAGATAAGAGGTACTCAGGGTACGAGACACTAGCGCTGCCTTTGGACTGCTGGACTGAGGACCAATGACCGCAGGTTGCCGTGCACCCTCTCAAGCCTAGTCGTGCTCACTCCCTCGATGCAGCTAGCTGCACCACCCCCCTCTTCCCCGCACAACGCTGCCCCGTCAACTGCTTTTCAGTTTGGTTCTGGCTTGGACGACCAGGCCCTCGCCACCTGGCGCGGCCGCACCCGCAACCTCCTCTCCTTCATGATGACACGCACCATGGTGGGCTGCCCCCCCTGCCGTGCCATCACCTGGCTGAGCAAAGAAAGCGTGCTGCCACGGCCGCGCCTGCCGCCCAAAATGCGAGCAAATCTCTGCTGCCACCAGGGCCTGCTTGCGCTTCTGACTTGCCCTGCGCAGCCAGCGGCACCAACGAGTCGTGTTGAGTACTGAACCAGCGCCTGGCGCCGACGTGCCCCGGGCGCCGCGCCTCTCCTGCTACCCGCGCACGCCCCGGCAGTCTGCTGTCACAGGGATCGTGTCGCGCAGAAGCATGGCGGGCATCCGGCGACAGCGCCGCCTGCCCCGCGGCCCAGCCAGCCAGGGCCGCGCCTGCGCCCCGATGCTGCAGCTTGACGCCAACAGCTTCCACCTGGACCCGCCGCGGCCCCTGGGGCCACCGCACGTGCGCCGTGCAGTCGTGGTGCTGCTCCACATGCACGCAGCCTTGCTTGCATGGGAACAGCATTTCTGCATTGACACTGAAGCCTGCAGGAGCAAGCAAGTATCTGCTGCAAAAGCCTGCAGGGGCACTCGCCAGACGCTGATGCGCGCAAAAACTGCACCGACGCGCACTTTGCTGCTCTCCCACACGGCACGCCGCACTCACCCCTGTCGCAGGCGCTCATCGGCCCCATCGCGCCCCGCTTTGCCCGTCCTAGCTTGGAGCCGCCAGAGGTGGCCGCCTTTGTGGATTCGGCTCCCGCCGGCGTGGCGGTCGTGTCATTTGGCAGCGCCCCCATATTCGGCACCTTCCTGACCCGCAAAGACTTCCTCGAGCTGTCCCTGGCGTTCGCCGATCTGGCCCCAACGCGGGTGGTGTGGCTGCTCAAGCCGCGCAACATGCCGGATGACGTCAGCATCGGAGAGCTGCCGCTCGGGGACAACACCATCACGGCGCCTTGGGTGGTGCGCACCGCCAGTGGCAGGGTGCCCGCCCATCCCCCTGCAGCATCATCTTCAGCATTCTTTCTCAAGCTGTGGTCCGCGGCCCCCACTCTTGGGCAGGCTGTCACAGTCGCGCTCCTGAATCTTTACCCCCGGCCCCCGAC
>NW_014013161.1:20948-28081 GCF_000611645.1 Monoraphidium neglectum | reverse complement strand
ACGGTGACGGCGACGAAACGCAGTATGTGGGGCAGGGTCATCGGGCAGAGGGCGGGCGAGGGCTGCACGGTCGGTGCGCGCAGGCTCGTGCACCACGTAAGGCGATGCGCTTGCGTACGCTGACACTGGGGGTCGCTGCGATTGGGGCAAGAAAGAGTTGGGGCAAAGGCTCCGATGTAGCCAGGGCCACTAGGCAAGACACGCAGGCCGTCTGGTGCCATGTCGTCGTGGCGTGTGTGGAAGGGTTGCAGTGTTCTTTCAGCCATGGCTGCAACCCCGCCTCAGCAACCGCCCCAGGGTGTGGCGTGGGAACGCTTCGCGCAGCGCGGCCTAGAGGCGCTGCCGTCCCCGCAGCGCTTTCGGCTCAATCCTGCCCCTCTCACCCCCAACCCTTGCGCGCCAGGTTTGTGGGGCCCGCCGTTGGCCTCTACACCCTCAAGGGAGACCTCCTGCCCACCATGATGTGACACATCAGCGCCGCGTGCTTGTGTTTGTTCCATCCAAGACGCCCCCTCATTGGTCTCCACGTTGACTGTTGCGGCGCCCGGCCAGCCGCCGCGCTGCTGCTGGCTTTTCTGACGTACGGACTTCATTGTTGTGTGGATGTAAACGCCAGGTCAGGTTTATACCATCCATACCAGCGTTGGTCCCTGCCTAGACACAAGTCAGAGTCCCTGCCCATCATAGCTGAACATCCAGGCAGCAAATCACCCCACCTCATGAGACGGATCAGATAAGTCCGGAGCCTGCGTGCCGGCTGTCTGGACGCCATTTTATATGCATCACGGCTGGCACGCACGGTCGCACCCGTCAATGGCACTTGCTGTGTGGTGCTGTGTGTTCGGCATGATCCATCTGCGAGGAGTTTGACTATCTTGATGAAAGCGAAGGGAGGGGCATGTCACCACTGCGACGCGGCTGGTCGGACTGCCTGCCGATGCATTGGCTAGAACGAGGCAGACCGCCCCGTGGCAGGTGGCTTCCTTATGCCTGGTTATGGCGCCGCACCGTAAGCTCACACAGCAAAACCCAGGCATTCTGCAGGACATGCCAAGCGGCTGCCCGGCACCACGGCCCACGAGCGAGCATGGGCCTGGCGAAAGGCTAGGCACAGCATTACGGCAGCAATGGCTGCAGTGGCGCAACGCATGCAGGCCCAGAGCGTTGGTGATGCAACACTAGAATTTCATGGAGGTCCTGCATATTGCGGTGTTGCTCGCCGAGACAAAGGGGTCGCTATCTAATCCAGAAGTAAACATTGGGACTGGTGCGACACCCGATGACGAGCAACCATCAAGAAGCACCCGCGGACGTCTACTGTTCACTCACTTTACTATGATTGCATCTAAATTGATCCACAGCGAGGTTAGAGTGCACGAGGGATTTTGTAGCACAGGGCGCCTAACGATGCCGCGGCTGCTGGTGGTGGTTTGAGCGACCCAGTAGAGCACATAATGCGGGGCTCGAAATATGGTTCAATGCGCGCGGGTTGTGCGAGTCGTCTGGTGTAACCCGTGCTGGACAACAGATCTCTGCCGGTGCGCCCCGCACCCTAGCTGAAAGGGCGGAAGGCGACGTGAGCATGTGATGTGGTGCTTGCCGCTGCCGTGGCGTCCAAACGGCCAGCTACAAGAGGAAGCGCTCCGTGTGACGCATGACGCATCGTCGATGTGCATTCATTCATTCATGCCTAGACCTTCGAGACCACATGGCCCCGCGCCACTGCCGCTCCTGGCTCCGATCAACCTACACAGAGCCTCAAAGCAGCAATGGGAGCTTGCGCTTCAAACCCAGCTGTCGGTGCAGGGGCGACAATGGACGCCCCGCCTGCGGCTGCCAACGGGCCCTTGCCGCCGCAGGCTCCCCGCCCTCGCGCCACTCAACCAGCCGGCGGCGGGGACGCCAGCGGCTACCGCGGATGCGGCGAGGATCCAGAGGCGCCGAGGGGCCGCGCCGGTTCCGGCGGTCAGCGGCGCAGGCCACACGCCGCAGCCGGCCCCGGCGCCGCAGGCTACGTGGAAATCGAAGTAGTGGTCAAGGCAAGCCGCCGCGCGCGCGCGCCCTGCCGCCGCGCCGCCCATCCCACCCCGCCAGCCCCGCCGCTCGCCGCCCGCCGCTCGCCGCTAGCCGCCCGCTCCCCCGCCCCTCCGGCCGCCGCCCTGCCGCCCGGCCCGACGGGACCCGGCCGCTGCTGATGAGTGATGACGTCACTGTGACACCTCGAAAACGCCCCCTGCAGATGGGGGCGCTGCAGCAGGAGCTCTCCCTGGTCGCCAGCCACCCGCTGCTGGCGCTGCCAGAGGCCGCAGCCATTGTGATGCGCCACCTGGACGCCGACGCCGCAGCGTGGGTGGCCGCGGCGCCTAGGGCGGCTGCCGCGGGCGGGGCGGTCGGCGGAAGAGCAGGGCGGGCGGCGATAGGAGGTTGTCGCAGGGACCGTGGCGTTAGTAACGCAGGTGACGGAAAGGAGGGTCCAAAAAAAGGCAAGCTCGTGGAACCCCTTGGTTAGAACCCGCCCCTACCCGGCCCGCTCCCTCGCCCTGCCCTCATTCCCCTTCAGGGTCTATGTGTTTGCAGAGGATGAGCCCGGCTGCGCCGCCCTGATGGCAGCGGAAGGCAGGGGGGCGTCCGCGCTCGAGCGCACGAGCGTGGTCAGGGGCGACGCCTGGAGCGCCGTGCGGCTCGCGCAGGACGGAGAGGGGCGACTGGCTGTCCCGGACGCGCCTGCGTTCCAGGTGCGCGCGCTTGCTTGAGGCGCCGGGGCGCGGCTTGCTTGAGCGAGCAGGGGGGGGGGGGTGCTGCGGTTTCCAGCTGCGCGGCGGCTGCGACCGAGGCAGCCGAGTGCACGCGCAGTCGCGCCTGCGATCGGTGAAGGGGCCCCTGCTTAACAACTCTGATTTGCGCGCGGCTGAGTGCTCGCATCGTCGCCCCATGAAACAGGGCGAACTGCCTCGCGACCTCGCGACCCTTCACCGGAAGGCCGGCCTCCGCAGCTTCCTGGCAGCTGCCATAGGGCCGAAGGGCAGCCCGCGGGGAGTCCTGGTCGTCGGGAGGATGGAGGCGCGCGGCTTCGATGACAGCGAGTGCGTGGTTGGGGGGGCGGCAGGCTGTGCGTTTACGAGGATGGAGGCTCGATGTCGCTGTGCAAAGCGTGCGTGTGTGCATGTGTGCGCGCGCATGGACGAGCTTGCTTGTGTACGCATGGGCGTGCGACCGTGGTGCATGCGTGAGTGTGTGTTGGTGTATTGACCCCTGCTGGCATGTTTACCGTAATTAAAATCTCACATGCGACTCTGAACCGCCGCACCTGGCATGCTACAGGCTCGCGTGTTGCCGAGAACCAAAGCGGTGATCATGATCCCACCGCCCGCCCACGCAAACTCTACACCCCCCGCCGCAGCTCGCTCTTAATGCTCGACGCCGCCGCCACGGGGCTGCTGCAGCACGTGCGGCCGGCGCAGGTGGCGCAGGCTGTGCGGATGATGCGCGCCATCGATGACGCGGGAGACCCCGTCTCCGCGATCAGCGCCCTGCTGCAGGTGGGCCGGCCGCCAGCCGTCTGGCGCTGGGTGCAGCACCCAAGTTCTTGATAGCACATGCGGCGCCGCCGCGTCTTGAACCGACGCCTACAAAGTCTCTCAAAACAGCGGCAGCTTCTGCTGCTTGTGTATGCACAACCGACTCGCGCGGGAGCCCACTCCCAACCCCCCTCTTCCTGTCTGTTGCAAAGCCCGGCCCTCACGTTGCCGGCGCGCACCTACAAAACACGCCGCCGCCGCTGCTGCGGCCGGCGCGCAGAGCACCGCGCGCTCCATGTGGCGCGCGACAAACATCTCCATGGGCGTGAGGCTCGCCCTGGTCGACGGCGGGCAAGTGACCTGCCTGGTGTTTGAGTCCAGGAGGGCGGACGCCGTCTGCCGCCACTACATGGACGCGTCCCAAGGCAGGAGCGTCGTGCTGGCCGAGGATCCCTGCGCTGACGTCACCGTCAGGGAGCTGGGGCTGGCCCACACCCTCGTCGCCAGCGCGGTGCGGCCTGTGACGTTTCCGCGTGGCCTGCGGCTGCGCGGGCTGCCATTTTTTGGAAAGCACAGAAAACACCCGCGGCCCTCGGCGGTGCTGCCAAGCGGCGGCGGGGATGGGGCCGCTGGACCTGGGTGCCTTGAGCGTAGTGCGTGCAGCCCAGTCCTTCACCCCTTGGCTCTCACGCGCGCACCCCCATGTATTGCCGTTATCCTGTGCTGGCGCACAGGTGACCCGCAGGAAGGCGCGCTTCGTGAAGGACGTTGCAGCCTACATGCAGAGCTGCCCCAGCCCCGCGCGCGACCTGTTCACGCACGCGTCCCAGGCGGTGTCGTCGCTGGTGGTGGTGCCACTGCTGAGGGGCGGCACGGCGCTGGGAGGGCTGTACCTGACGCAGGACGTGCCGTGCGATTTTTCGAATATCAAGGAGACTGTGCTGGTGCGTTATGTGTGTGTGTGCATGCGTGTGTGTTTGTGTGTTTGTGCGTGTGTGTGTGTGTGTTTGTGTGTGTGTTTGTGCGTGTGTGTGTGTGCTTGCGTGCGCGCGCACGTATCCTCAGTTGGGTGCTTGCGCGTGCGTATGCTTCTATAAAAGTGTCCAGACAAGCAGGTGCCAGGGCAGTGCTGAGGCAGTCCAGTGCGCCCTCCATCGCCTCCACCCCTCCTCGTGCGCGCCTCAAGCCCTCCTCGCCCTCGCGCTCAACCCCACCCCTTTCCACCCCCCTCTCCCCCCCTTCAACCCTGCGAACAGCCCCTCGTGCTGCTGCGTGCTTTTCAAATCTTAGCTGCACGCGTCTGACCGCCCCCACATCCCTTCGTCTGACCCTCCCAGGGACTCGTGCACGCGCTGGCGCTGACCATTGCCAACAAGCTGTCAGGGCAGATGCCCCTCATCAGGATGATCGTGCAGGAGGTGTGCTGCAAAGCGATCGCGCAAGCCGTTGACCATGTTTGACCCAGAGCGCGGTCGGGCAACAACTGCATCATCCGTCCAAGCGCTGCTGCGTGCTCGCGCTTTGCCAGCAACCGCAGCAAACAAAGAGCAGCGAGCATCCCGGCCACAGGCGCCTGCAGGCCGGGTCTCCTCGGCCCGCCCTCTGTGTCACCAGCCTCACCACCGCGCTGAGGGCGAGCGTAATCATTGGGAAGTAAAATGACACTGGATTTGCATGCTTGACTCTTCACTTCTGTGCCAAGCGGGCCTCTGATCGGCTGCCCCTCATGCCTTCATTGGCCTCCCTTAAACGACAGGTCGAGCTCGGCGGCCCCCAGGCTGCCCCACACCCTGCGCCTGCTTCCGGCCCGCGCACGCCCCTGCCGTCGGACGCCGGCGCCGCCGCGGGCGCGGACGACCATTGCGACTCGTCAGACTCGCGCGGCGCCCGGGCGCCGCGCGCGCGGCGCGCGTCGCGGCTGTCCAAGGTTAGCAGCCGCCAGCTGTGCGCCGAGGGGATGCTGCGGGTCCTGCAGCAGCAGCTGCACAGCGGGCGCCGCCGCAGCAGCCTGCTCAGCTTCCAGTCGGATCTGGAAATCCACGAGGCGCTGGGCAGCGGGGGATTTGGGCGCGTGTTCCGCGGCACGTGGCACACGGCGGCGGCGGCCATCAAGGTACGGAGCTGGCTGGCTTGCGGGGGCGGGGCGGAGGGGCGCTGTCAGCTCTTCCAGCGGAGGGCGCAGCTTTCCCTGCATGTCCGCAGTCACCAGTCCGCTGCAGGTGCAGCCGTTTGATCCCCGACACAGGCTGATCACCATCTGACCTTTGCACACGCCCAGGGGCGGTTGAGCAGCTCGCCCGCGGCACGGCTCCCACGCGGCCTGCAGGCGGAGCGACGCTGCTGCCTCGCTTCACACGCCCTGTTCGGCGCTATGTCGCCTAATGCCCGGGATGACGCCACATGATCACACCATGCGCGCACCTCCCCCCCAGGTGCTCAACGCCCGCTCCTGCGACTTCGAGGCGGTCCCCGATGTAATGGAGATGGCGGTGCTGTCCAGCGTGCAGCACCCCAACATTGTCCAGGTCTACTGCTGTCTGACAAACATGGTCGCGGCCGACGCAGGTGACGAGCCCACGGCGCCGACACACCCTCCAGCTCGCACGTCATGCTGTGCCCGGGACCAGCTCGGCTCCGTGTGGGCGGCTCCGCAGCCCCTGCAAAATGCCAAGCTCCTCGCGCCCCATTGGCCCCCAGCTTATGGACTGACGGCTCGCATGCGTCATCGCCGTCCGCCCCGCTCCTCACCGTGAACGAATCCCCGAACCCAGGCCCTGCGGGGGCGACTGGGGTGATGGACTCTGCCCTCAGCGCGTGCGGGGCGGCCGCGGCCGCCGGCTGCGGGCCGCGGTACAGGCGGGTCCTGCCAGGGGAGGCGGTCGGGGAGACGTACAACATCCTCGTCATGGAGTACTGCGACGGGTGAGGGGTGACGCCGCCGGTGGGGTGACACCCGTGGGGTGACACCGCAAGTGACGTTTGGGTGCTGACTCAGTGACGTAGCCAACGATGGGCTCCCCGCGTGCCGCTAGGCGTCCTGTGTGTCTTCCAGATTGGTGCTAATGGTGCCACAGACGCGTCCAATACCTCACCAATCCTGGTGTTGATGCTGGGGCGTCCCCACGGGGCACAGGCAGCCGGCACAGGTGGTGAGGCACAGAATTTGACCGCGCCGATCGCAACCGTCGCCGCCGTGTCCCACCGGCCCGCAGGGGCACGCTGAGCGCCGCGATGAAGACGGGGCGGTGGCACCGCATTTTGGAGGGCGGCGAAGTCGCCGTGGATGTCGTGGCGGTGGTCGGCGTGAGTGCAGGGGCCCCTTTTACATCTTGCGGATCACGCACCTTTGGCTGCGCTGCTTCCTCAAGTCAGGAAATCCACGCCACATGCAATCAACGCTCATGCAAGTGTGGGCACATGAAACGCATGCTACCCATCACTATGTCTCGCAGGCCCTGGCACATGCAGACCGGGCTCATGCACACTGCATGTGCGTGCACACACACACACACACACACACACACACACACACACACACACACACACACACACACACACACACACACACACACTACACACACACACACACACACACACACACGCCATACACACACA
>NW_014013161.1:15017-20310 GCF_000611645.1 Monoraphidium neglectum | reverse complement strand
CACACACACACACACACACACACACACACACACACACACACACACACACACACACACACACACTTACACACACACTTACACACACACACACATGCACACTCACTCGTCTACACACACATACACACATGCACACATGTATTCACACCAACATATACACATCCATGTACCCATCCCCATCCTGCAGGTCCTCCTTGACGTGGCGCACAGCCTGCAGTACATCCACCGCATGCACTTGCTGCACTCTGACGTCAAGCTCGACAACGTGCTGCTCAAGAGCGACCCCTCGCGCCCCTCGGGGGTCACGCCCAAGCTCGCGGACTTTGGCCTAGTGGGTGGCGTACGCACTGGCTCTACCCTAGGGCCGCACTTCGTGATTCTGATTCTAGGGTTTAGGGTTCTTGTGTTGGGGTTCAGGTGCTCGCAGAACTCGGCCTGGTGGGTGGTGGGAGCAGGGGCCTTGTCGAGTCCACTCAAACATTCGCAGGAGACGAGCTAAGGGCTGTTTTGTAAAGTCGGCGGGGCGACAGATAGACCTGGGATGGAGAGTGTCGAAGTTAAGGCATGACCCTGTGTGCCCGGCAGCTCACCTTGCTTGTCAAACAACCATTGCGTAACGATGCGCCGCTCCTGGGCTGGCGTCGCAGGCCAAATTTTTGAAGGACGAGGGGTCGACCGTCAATCAGAGCGGCGCGGGCACCATCACCCACCTGGTGGGCAGGGGCGACCGCTGCTTGTGCGCAGCGCCCTGTAAATATGCACGCCCATATCGTACGCGCACGCTCACACACACGCGCGCGCGTGCTCGCACACACACACATACACACACACACACACACACACACACACACACACACAAGGAAAGCCTCGCCCACGCCTCTTTTTTGATGCCGGCCGACTCTCCCCCCCCCCCCCAGGCGCCGGAGATGTTCCGTGTCGGCACACGCATCACGACCGCGGTGGACGTCTACGCGTTTGGCGTCCTGATGTGGGAGTTCTACACGCGGCAGCAGCCATACTCGGGTGCGCATCCGCCGGACCAGACGGGCCGGCGGCGGCCGCGGGTTTGTCTTCGTCGCGGTCGCGCTGTTGGCAGCCAGGGGCCCACCCCTGGACTCCTAGCACTGGCTGTGCGGCACGGCGTTTGGTCCGCCACCCTGTGCAACCTGACCAGAACCACTTTACGTCAGGCAGGGACCGTGCGGCCCCAGCATGCACAAAAGCGGCACACATGCACGCATGCAACCTCGCGCTCTCGCTTGACCCCCACGGATTCGCCTCCACGAAGACAGCGATCGCGGCCCGCCCTGACCCGCTCCGGGCCCCGCCGCGCCGCCCCCTGCCAGGCTACTCGCGAGACGGCGTCGCGGACACTGTGCGGGCAGGTGGCCGTCCCACGTTCCCGCCAGGCACCCCACCCAGCTTCTCGCAGCTCGCCACCGCCTGCTGGGCCCACGACGCGTCGGCGCGGCCCCCCATGTCGCTCGTCATCTCACGCCTCCAAGACATCGCCGCCGGCGCCGCCGCGGCGGCGCCGCCGCCCGCCGACGTCACCAAGCCGCCGCCCGAGCTTCCGGCAGCCTGAGGCGCGCACCCGCGCGGCGCCGCCGCGCCCGCGTCTCTGGCGTACGCATGTGCGAGCTGTACGGCTGCGAGCGAGGGCGTCGCGCATCGGGACGTGGCCGGGCGCGTTTTTTCCAGCCGACCAGCATTCGTGCGAGAGCGCGTTGGTGCTGGGTTCGCTCTCCTCAAACCAAGGCTCAACCAAATCTGTCGGCGCACTGCTGCAGTCAGATGACGGCCATCAGTTCACAGGCCATTGGCTAGTCATTCTTGCCACACCGGCGTCGCCGCTACTGCGGCACGAGCCGCGGACGCACTGTCCTCAACGGCAAGGCCGCTTTTTTGCTTTTCCTGCCAACCATCGCTCATCGTCTCACCGCGCGAGCCCGTCGCTCGCGCAAACTTCATGCCCGACGGCGCCTTGGCGCGCGCGCCGATCCTGCATCATCACTGCGTGCTGAACGGCTCAGTGTTGTTTGTCTGCTCACGAGTTGCCGCCGGGCTGCAGGCCCGCTCACTTAGCCTGATATTTCGTCCCTCCCCACACAGACGGCCGCCAGTCCGCTCCGCCTGACCATCCATCGCCTCATGCTGGCGAGTTGCCGCCGGCCGCGGCGCTGCACTCACGCCCCTTCCACTTCCCTGTCGTTGTGCCTCTGACCCCACTGCTACCTGTGCGCCTCGCACCCTCAGCCGAAGAACCGGCTTCTTTTTCGAAAAGACAGGAGACAGACTTTGCCGGCTGCCCGCACCGCACATTCTCTTTGTGCCGGCTCCTTTTCCCTTGATACAGCACGCGTCGGGGCGAACCGGAAAGCGTCAACGCACAGCTACACCTTGCCGGCACACGGCGCTGCTTCCCGGTGGCCCTCGCGGCCGCCGCGCCCGAGCGGCTCGGCCGGCGGCGCGAGGGCCTATCAGCAGCGCAGTTTGTGAGGCGCGCGCGGGTCGGGAGCCGCGCCCGCCGTTGCTTTCCATGCACTCCAGCTAGCAAGCCTCGTTCCGCGCGCACTTCGCCCCGCCGGCCTTGTCTGCACGCTGGACCCGACCCACTGGATAGGATGCGGCGCCGCGGGCGCGGCCGCGAAACCCTGGGGCCGTCTGGCGCGGCAGCGCGACGCGCCCCGCCGCCCCGTCGGACCATGTGTCTGTTGTGCTGCCCCAACCGCTCAAGATGCCTGCCGCCTGCGCTGTTCGGAACGCCGGTGACGTGCGGCGCCCCCTTCTCTGCACCCCGAACTGCTCTCCTGGCCTCGCTTGCCTGCCTTCCTGTCTTTTCCCGCCCTTGTGTCCGCGGCCCAACCACCTCCGGCCGCTCTAGCGTTTGTTCGCCCCCAGCGCTGCCGGGGAATCTGCTTGGTGCGGCGCGCGCCCCTTCGCGCCGGCCCGTCTCGATGAATGACATTGCGTGACGTCATGCATGACACATGTGGTGCCCGGAGACCCGCCGGCGCGACACGCGGCAACCGACGGCCCTGGCTCTGCCAAGGTCCCCCACATTTTCAGCACTGTTCACCAGGGCAGCGCCGCCCTGCCGTCGGCCGGCCGCCCCTCCTTCCTCAAGCCTGCAGAGCCCGCCACGCTTGCTCCCCGGGCGCCGGCGGCGCGTGCATTGTTTGGTTGGCGCGCCGCGCCAAAGCGCAGGCTACGAGGCCGGCCGCCTCGACGCTTTACACGTGCCGTGCAGGATGCAGGCGCAGAAGCGTGTGGCGCCGCGGCGCCTCCCTTACGCCTGCGCGGAGCGCGAGCCCGCGGGCCTGCACCGCATCCCTGGCCAGGTTGTGCAGCCTCTGCGGGGACTGCATATCCCGCTTGTTGTGACCCATCTGTCACCACTGATGCCCTCCGCGCCCTTCCTGTCTGGAATTCGAGTGCAGCCTGGCTTCAACGCCGGCGCGCTGCGCGAGGGGCGCGCGTGCCCCGCGTGGCAACTGCTACAGCAAACTCTTGGGTGGGGCAGGCGACGGAAAGCGGCGAGGCGCCGGCCTTGAAACTGCCTATGTCGCCGATGCGTGGTTCGCTTTGACTGGACGTGCTGCGGCGACTTGCGGTGCGTACAAACCAACGCTCTTTATGAATTTGATACTGATGTTTGTTCTTAGGATACCGAGGGGGGTCCAGGGCGTGTCAGGAAAGCTGGCTGGCACTGCGTTGCAATGTAACTGAAAGGTTCGCACGGACGTCCTCGCGGGCGAGTGGCCGGCGGGCCCCACAGGACAGGGTGGCGCAGGCGCGTTCGTGGTGGTTCGAGAGGGGAGAGGATGCAGGGGCTAGTCGTTTGCAGCGGCGCAGCCTGCGCCATGCCTGTCTGTCAGGCCGTCACCACGGGGAAAGAGCGCTCGGCAAATTGAGCCGGCCGCAACGTGCAGGGTGCGTGGTGGCGTGGTATCAAGGAAGCTGCGCTTGCTGGATGGCGGCAAAATCAGTGCTCACGACTGCCTTACCGGACAATTGCTCGCATGTGCATATGGTGTGCTGCGAGGCGGGCCCTGCACGGCCGCGCACCAGCCATGTGCACTCGCTGAGGGTCCTGGTCAAATTGGACCTGCCCGGACATCAGCAGGCTGGCGAAACCAGCTTCCCTCCTCGGCCCCGTCCCCATACAGTAGCTTGTTGGTGTGGCGGGAAGGTCAAGGGCAGTCCATCATGTGAGCCGCAATCGGCCGCGTCTGTCCCAGGGTGCTGGCTGCTGTGGGAGAGTGCGGCTGTCGCGGGCACCGGAACCATCAGCCAGCAACAGTGCCTGCATGGAAGCCACCCGTGCGCCTTCGCACCAGCGTGTATACAGTATTTGCGGCCTGCTTGTTCGCGCGTCAGAAAAGCTGATTTGTGGACTCACATACACGCTTCTTAGGAATTGCGCGCAGATCCATCGTTTAGAGGTCTGCCCAACGCGTAGGGTCCTGCCGCTCGTCAAACAGCCTGGCTAGCTGCTAAAATAGTGCACATCATTATAGTGGTGGTCTCTGGCGGCCCTGTCATCTGAACAGCGGCCTATGGACGCGAACGCCCCGTGGTCCTCTATGGACCTCGACTTCGACCTCAACAGTGTACCAGTCAACCTGGATGGCGCTGTTCCAGGTTGGTAAAGGTCATACTACCTGCGGGCAAACCAGCGGAAAGGGTGCCCCGCGTTCTGGCTCACTCACCACCTGCCCCCGCGTCCCCCCTCCTGCAGATGGCTTGCCTCCCGACGACCTAGCGGACGCGTGGCTGTCCGATTTTGTCCTGCCCCGCACTGGCTCGCCTGGGTTCGACGTTCTTGCTCCTACCAACAACGCACACGCTGTGCTGGAGGAACCCATGCGGTGCGCACCGCGCCGCGCAGGCTGTGAGGGGCGTCCGCCTCCGCATTTCTCAGCCTTTCGGGCTTTGATCCTGCGTAACCAGAGCACCCTGCACGAATACGCGGCACATGGTGCTCAACCGACCTTCCAACCGACACGGGCGCTCAGCTTTCCTAATCCTGACGAAACCCTGCCTTGCTCGATCGGCTATCCATGCGCAGGACCGTCCCCATCGCCGCAACCGGCGGCGCGACCACGAATGCGGTGCCAGCATCCCCCTTCGCTTCTGGCACGGCAAGCTCGGCGCCCGCAGTCGCGGCGGTCGCAGCCGCCGTAGCGCCGCAGCCCACCGTCATCAGCCGCGCCACCGCGTCGCGCCGCACCCTCGGCCACGCCGCCGCCGCGCCGCGCCCGGCAGCCATCCCCGCACCCACGGCAGCGGCGGC